>NC_061775.1:7630078-7934292 GCF_022458985.1 Mugil cephalus
CTTGTGTTTTTAGAAACACTTGACTCTCAGGGTTAGTTTGTTGGGACCTGCTAAGGAGGAGGACATGCAAATCTGAAGAGGACGGTTTGTTAGGTTGTTCCCTAAATATAAATACATTCTTATTGAAAGATGCGCAGATCGGAGACATAACAACGGTGAAAATAGTGAGTCAGAGAGGTGTCATGCTTTTGCACTCGTACTTAGACTGTGACGCCTCGTTCCCACTTGCAATAAGTTGAGCAGGCTGTTCAGGTGTTGTCATGTTAAATAAAAAAACAAGACGGTTATCAAGATGGTTATCTTTGCCATGTACGCGGGTATTTTCAGAGTAACCTGTTAGTCTAATGTTTAAGGCACATGAAAGTGAAATTTCCCCAGTGCAGCTCCTGACTACCTGTTCGTCTTTACTGCACATTAGACCCCCACTTCTCATTACATTTCCTGACAAATAAAGGGACAACTACTGTGTGTATACTTCTGCTTTATGTTTATTTTTGGATTTTTGTACCTTACATGCAGTTATTTTACTCCAATATTGTATAATAGAAACTGCTTAGATTTGGTGTTTTTTTTGTTTTATCTAAAGCAGGGGTCTCCAACATTTTTCAGGCCAAGAACCCCCAAAACTGATGGAGAGATTTTAGATAGATAGATAGATAGATAGATAGATAGATAGATAGATAGATAGATAGATAGATAGATAGATAGATAGATAGATAGATAGATAGATAGATAGATAGATAGATACTGGTGCAGTATTTTGTTCACTGGCTGAAGAACAGAGCATTTTGAATTTTCTACCGCTCTGGTTCACGCCTTCTTCTCCAGATCAAAAGCAGCTGAGGCACATGGATGTCTTAGGCCCATCCACCCGACAAAGCAGTAGGCAAGGCACTGCTGAAACTAGTGGTGGTGACAAACACTTTCAGAACCAACAAATGAGTGATTCATTCATTCATTCATTTGTGTGATAAAGGTTCAGTGATAAAGGTGTTTGAACCGATAAATGACTAAAGTGACTTGTGAAGGTTGTGTTTTTATCTTCTGCATGTTCCCTGTACGGTGTTCCCATTTGGTAACACATCCTGCACGGGGAGATTAGAAGCAACACCGACTAACTTCCTGTGATTGTTGAGGACAAACGAGGAGGCCTTGTGTGTTGGCGCGTGGGTGGCACATCTGGCAATGGAAGCTAATAATCTGTGTTTATGTGTGCGCATGTGTGTGCCTCCCTGTGCATCTAAGTGATTGAATTTGTACTGTATGTATTTGTCTGCTCTCGCTCGTAAGTGTGCATGTGCCCACGCACGCACAACCCCGAAAGTTTGTGTGTACGTTCCAAGTGTGTTTGGTGTGTTGTGAGAGATGGAGGAGGTTCTGCTCCTCTGACACAGCCACTGTGTCATGCAGACACATCCAGAGTAGAAGAAATCATTACACTATGTTCTCCGTAATAAATTAGTGGGTTGAGGTAACCCAGGGCAAGGTAATACAAGGTTAATAATGCACTGTTATTCCCCACTGGCAGAAATAAACAATCTCCTCTGTTTATTTGCCTTCGCTACACTCCCACGAGAAGCCAGAAACAGCAGGACAGAGGCGTGGAAAGAGGGAAACGGAGGGAAAAAAGAAAGCGGGATGAGAGCGAGACAGATAGATGACAAATAGATGATGCTCCCTTCCCGCTCTGACACCCACCTACCCCTCCTGCGGTGTCCTTCGTTTCGCTGCAGAGAAAAAATTAAAACAGGCCGACCCACGTTTCTTTTCTTTTTTTTTCTTCTCTCATCCCTTTTTCCTCCTTCCTCCACATCGGGCCATCTCTTTCTGTTTATATGTCCTCCTTTCTCTGCCTTCCTCCCACTCTGCTGGTCATTGTAAGGGTCAGGATGGGAGTCACGACAGGCTCTGGGATGACCCCCCACCACCACCACCACCACCACACACACAAACACACACAGTATCTGTCATTCATCACATCCCACAATTGACAGCTGCCTCTACCCACTCTCACTTTCACCTCTGCATTTCTCATGGAAGACAATGAGCTGGATGCGGCGTCATATGCCAATATTCTTTAAAGAGCTCGCTATAGTCACCGTGACACGTTGCCTGTGCATTAATAATGTTCCATCCCTGAGGACAAAAGCCACAGCTTATTCCTCCACAGACACTAGAAAGATTTATCACCAGTTAGTTTGTAAAATAAATGTATTTGAACTATAAGTGTGTGGAGCTGGTTAGGTTGGGGGTAGTTGGTTAAATTTGATTGGTATAATTGTGTCTGTGTGCCTTCATTTGGCTGAGTGTGTCTGAGAGTGTGTAACGTAGGTAGAGGGGATCTGCTAAGAAGAAAGAGAAAGAAAGAAAAAAGAAAGAAACTCACACCCTGTCTTGCTGTGAATTCGAAACAGTGTCCTGTGAATTGTGAGGACAGCGTGAGTCGTCATAATCGTGCGGCAACACAACGAGACACAGAGCGAGGACAGAGGGAGACAACAAACTTGTCGTGTTTTATTGCAAGAGCCGTCGTTCTTTCTTCGTGACAGTTCTCCCCGTGGTGACATTCAAGCCCCCACAGCTTGTCATCCGATGAGCTCACTGGTGACACTCGCACACAAACACAAACACACACTCACCTGCCCAGTTGTGACCTCAATGCTCTTCCTGAATAGACGATTCTTAGAATTCTGTTCACTTTAAACAGAAAGCTGGTTACGCATGAGGAGCCCACACGCATATATTTGCAAACATGTATACCCCCACACATGCACTGAGTACGGCTGCAAGGTGATAGTTGCTCATGCAACCACAGTGACCTGCACATTGTATCTGGAGTCACAATGCAGGAGTAGGAGGCAAAGGCCAGAGATACAAAGCGGAGAGAGCAGCAGTCTGAGAGTCAGATAGGAAGTGAAGTAACTAAAAACAGAGCTCACATGCGAGGCGAGCCTGTCAGAGGAACTCCTAAAACCCACCACAGGGACTTAGTAACTAGGTCACCCAGGACCTTTGGGTCTGAGTGAGCTCTGCACTTTTCAAAGATAGGCAAACTTCTCTCTATTAAGGTGGAACAGTGGAGTTTTGGATCTATCATGTCCACCTTAATCTCCCCCAAGGGAATGCTCATTATGCCCTATCTACCACCATGATCTTTTTTTTTTTTTTTGTAGCATTTCCATTTCCCTAGGTCAACACTTATTCTCACCTCAGGTCTTTTGTGCTGCATGTGCATCACTAAAATGAGGTCGACGTATCCATATTGATTCCTTTCAGCGGAGTACTTCGCTGTAAAATTCATTAGAGCGCTTCACCTTGTGTGTGTTTAAACTGAAACAGCCTGCACTGGTGAAAGTGTGCAGTCTGCCGTCAATCCAGCATCCACTCATGCACGTATGCATCAATATCAATGCGATTCATGGATGTTTCATTTTAGGCAAGCTGGGCAACCTTCCCTGGAAAAAGAAAATGTATCAAGGACTGATAAATTGCTTCCTGGCATTAAAGGAATGCTTCATAATAGTAGATTATTGACTTAGTTAAATGAACCCTAGGTGGCCTCGGTAAATCTTTTTTTGTGAAAATTGGATGTTGCTTTGTGGAACAGGACAATGATTAAAGCTAATCTGTGCTCACCTAAAGTAACAGCCATATTGCTTGCTGCAATGTCCAATAGCATTATAACTGATTTGATATTAAAAACAACATTCATTGTATTTCATATCCCAAAATGCATAATTTTACTATAGCTTCCCCTTCAGCATCATTGAAAGCCACATAAATAAAATAAAAAATAAAAATAAAAAATGTACAATTTAAGGCCTGAATTATCACAACCAGCTCACCCCGAGAGAATTTCTTGAACGCCATTTCATTTTAATATCTCTGCTTTTGCTAGCCAGACATTTAGATGCTTTATTAAATCTTCATGTATTCTCTGGGAATCTGAGGAGAGTGATGATTTCTCATAGGGGTTGAACTGAATTGTTGTTTTTACACATGCTAATTGCAAACTCCAAAAAAAATAAATAAAGCAAACAAAAAAACATATAGCTAAATGAATACCACGGGGAAAGTTTTATCATTGTAAAGTTATTTTTGTTCAGTACGTAATTTTGTGAGAGAGGGGGGTAAATTGTGATGAGTTTCTTCGACTGAATAAAATCAGAACCTCTCAGTCGCAATTTAACATTTTGGCCACATGATTATATCTGTCTAAATGAAGCCCTTTAGATTTGGCCAAAAGTGGATTTTTTTTTTTCTTTAGGCTTGGATTCTCTTTACTGAGTGCATGTTTTGTTTGGATGGAGTCGCATACAGCATACCGAACACCCACAAGAAGACTTCATATTTAGGAGAAGCATATTTGCTTCGACCTTTTCACAGAATGTCAAGGAAATATTTGTACATCATTATATATTTGAAATTTTGTCCAATGCATTTCATTTAATAACAGATAATTCAGTGCAATAATCTACTTAGCAAATGAACTACTAGTATATTAATGACTTTTGGCATTTTGGCAGTAGCTTCTATAGTCAGGTTAGGGATTTGGCAAAGATATGCAATAAATATAAAGTGTATACAAATGAACATCAACAAATCACTGTTGTGGACTGAGCATCATGCAACAATGTCTGTGGAAGAATTAACCCATTGTTGAAATGCCAAAACTGCAATCTTGGGAATGACCACTTGGGGCTGTCTCAAAAGAGACTCTTAAAACTAGCTTTATTAAGCAACAACAGACCATCTCACACTCCACCTCTCCCACCATTCTTTGAGTGGTCGAGCAGTGACGACTGGAGCCTCCTCTGAGCTGCAGGACTTTTTTTGGGGGGAAAACTCTGGGCGACACACACAAAGGATTCGTCCATCTTTACACGTACGTATAGTGCCTGTCGTTACATGTTTTGAAAGAGACACCAATCACCCAGACCCCTCACAGAGGGAACAGCAGCCCACATGTTAACGCCCATACGCGGCTGAAACTTCTATCAACGCTCTCCTGCTAATACAGGCACACCCACAAGCTCAGATACTTACCTGCAGCTTTTAATTACACTTCCTTCGTTCTTATTCCACAGAGTTCCAGACAACCACAGCCTCTTTGGTGCCTGCCTTGTTGATAATCCCTCTTCTCTTTCTTTAAGACGCCATGCTTTTTTGTTCCTTTTTTTTTTTTTTTTTCGCCCGTGCATGTGAGTCAACTCATTATATCCCCCTTTGTCTTGGTTTTATTATTTCAACACAGCGAGCTCTATCTCCAGCCTGTTTACATTCACACAGTACACGGTCACTTTCATATGGGCGGTCAGGCAAGAATGTGAATGAGAGCCAGGCATTTCTCTATGATTAATACAGGGTGACTCATTCACCATGGCTTCCCGTCACACACATACACACACAGACACAGACACACATATGTGCACGGGCAGCACAAAAACATTCTCATCATTACATACATAAAAGGGAAATATATATGCATTCATTCTGCACGCCCACACATGTTTCAACACTCATAGAGTTCCCGCCAGATGTCAAATGCTTTTTGTACGTTTAATATGTAGGCTGCGGCTGTTGATGTCCTTATTCGTTTTGATTACTCTTGGACTCTGCAGTCGACATTCAAAGGCGAATGCCGGGCGCTGAAGTCTCGTCACAGGAGTGTCTCCTTTCACGGAGCCTCCCAGTGTTTTACGGTTTTCTGTCATTTTGGGTGGTTTGGAGCCAGTACAGTAATTCCCTATGTGTCAGCGCAGAAGGAATTCAGTGTGGGTGATTGTAAAACATAATTGCTTAAACTAAAAAAAAAAAAACTCAACTTTTCCTGAATAGTTTGTTACGAGATCATCTGGCATGTGAGTGGCCCCTCCTCCTCCCCCTTGTGTCTGACAGACTCATCTGTTTGGATCTCTCCTGCAGCCTAATAGAATGTAATGTACACAGACATTTTGTGTCTTTCAGACACTAAGGTAATGTTTCATGTTATGTTAGCGAAAAGCCATTTTGATAATAATCGCCCTACATGTTGTTCAGTTCATGAAAACATACTCATCTTTTAATAAAAGCGCATGTAGTGTGTGATAAGCTTGTAAGTACATGTCCTGTAGGCCGCTGAAGACCAGTAAAATATTCTTCCCCGTTGTGTGCATGTGGTTAAGCCTTTCTCTGCCGGCAGTCCCCTGCACTCCATCACTCACAGCTCCTCCGGTTACGACCTGGCCCCTCTTGGGGGCCACTGGGGCCCGCTGGCTAAATTAGTTTCAGCAGCACCAGGAACGGGAGTTGCGGGCCCCTAACCTCTCTTTGGATTACAAAACTCTAACTTGTCTCTCTGCCGAGGCCTCCCGAGGCCTTTGAAGTTCCTCATGGCTTTTCCTTCCTCACGCCACTGAATGATCTACCCCCACCTCTGCCCTCCACTGACCCGCCCTCACCCTGTTTTTCCTGCTATCTCACCACTCCTCCCTCTTTGCATTTGTCAGCCTCCGGGATGAGGTACCATTCCTGCCTCGCTCCCTTCCTTCAGATTTCTCCTACTCCTCTGGCCTCTATCCCTCTCTCTTACTTCGGTCCTTATTCCTCCTCTCCACCGCCTACTCCCAAATGCCCCCTGTCTCCGTCTCCGTCTTTTACTACTGCAGCCCCTTTCTTCTCCCTTTCCTAGCATTTGCACATCCACCCCTCTTTTCCCTGCCCAGACTTCAAAATCACCTTCCTCTCCCACTCTTTTTCCCACATCATCTTTATTCCTTCATCTCATCTTAAACACCAAATTTTCTCTTTACCCAATCTCTTGTTCCTTTTTTTGCACTTTCTTCCTCCTTCCTGCCTTCAGCCCTCCCGTCCTCCTTTGGAATATGTCCCCAGGGCTTTTTTGCGTGCCTCACACATTCCTTTGCGCTGACTGGCTGTGTTTACATTGACATCCTCTATTCTATGTGTGGACAGCGGCACCGCACCAACCCAGCGGCACGGAAGCACACACGGATGCACAAACCCCAAGTTCATTAGCCCTCCTCTTTCCCTCTCCAGAGACAATAAATGCAAGCGTGAGTAAATGACACCATCCGAAACAGAATGTAATGGTTTCCTTATAAATAATGTCCTTTATATTTAGATAGTATCCCTCGACACCGTACAGCCTTTTCCACTAATTACACTTGCGTGATCTCTAAAGGTGGGCATTTTTCATCAGTTTGCTAGGGACAGGAGGATAGCTGGAAGTTCAAATGGACCTCAAACACATTAGAGTGCATTATGCCAGCAGAGTTTACAGAGTCAAGAGCTGCCAAATTGTAATAGCACCCTTAATCATGTACCACCTGATCTGGCAGCGTGAAAGCAGGGCAGGCACAGCCCAGATTCATTGATAAATAAATGCAGCCAAGTGGATATTTTTAGAGCTCCAGCAGCCAGGGGACAATATGCATCCATGTGAGCTATGTTTATTTTATTAAAGGGACCAAGAGACAGAACAAGGTTACATAGCGCGGGGGCGGTGGCGGTGGAAGGGGAGGGAGGAGGAGGGGGGGGGGACAAAACAAAAGCCAGTGACAAGAGAGCGAGGGAGAAGTGAAGAGGGAGCATTAACCGTTTATCTATCATAAGGTCATCATTTTCCGACACCTGCGCGTCAGCCATGCGTCGCCTACCAGAGGACAGTCAGCACATTCAAATGCCACTGTCGACTGCTCGTATTGTGTAATGCCGCATTCATCCGACCACACACACACATATACACGTGAGTCGTGTGAAAAAAAAAAAAGTGGAGCACAGAGCGATTTCACGTATCTGCCGAGCCCTACCCAGTCCATGCCAGGTACTGCGTTGTGCAATGTCCTCCAGGCTCATCCACCCCGTTCTCTAAACACATCCAAATTAGGACGTTAATTCTCCTCTGTAACATACTGTGCTGTATGTGTGTCACTATTTCCTGTCCTGTGCTATTGCTGTATTCACCTGTCAGTCTGGCTTAATGAATATTATTTGCCGAAATAATGCTCTTTTGTGGACAAGTCTTAGATATTAAATGGAACAGCGGTGTAACAGTTGGCTTTATCACTAATCTGCTATTGTTTTTAATGCATGAATGGCCAACATTCATGATTTAGTGTAGCTTGACTAAACCCAGTGGTAATGGGTTAAACACATGCGTGACCGATCCCGAGTTCCTCCTCAATCATCCCCGTTTCATCTTGTGGTGCTCCTTGCCTCGCAGAGTGATCCTCTACAATAAATGTTTGCGCGTAGACATATCTGTCATGCTAGGTCACAGTTAATTGCTGGGCAGATTATAAGGTGTTGCAAATGGAAACAAACATTTGTGGAGTGAATCATTTTGACCTTAATGGCACACGCGCTTTCATTTCCAGTAAAGCTCAATAGCCGCACGCCCGCGTCTTCCCCCAGCTTCCTTGAAAACTAACATCACTGCCAGCAGCTCTGGATATGCCGAACAAGGAGTTAACACCTCAGATGGAGAGGCATAGTGGAGGGAGGAGTGGGAGGAGAAGGAAAAGGATGGTGTGAAGGAGAAAAGGAGTGGCTGGCTGCAGGCGCAAAGGTGGTGAGCTCAGGGCTGTGGAATCAGGAACTGCTCTTTGCTCTTTACTCTGCTACGCCCCTGCACTACCGCCACCGCAACACCCACACCTCCACCCATGCTCTTTACCCGTACAACCTCTACTCCACTCCGGTCCAGCTGGAATGCTGACTTTCAGCCCCCACCCACCCCCTCAGTGTTTCTCACCCGTGCTTCTCGTGCGAAACCGGGAGAAATAAAGGGGAAGCAGAGTCCCCTGTTACAAGCTGCAGCTTTATGTGGCCAGCAGTCTGTCTGAACGTGAATCACGCGTCTATCAAAAGCCACAGAAAGAAAAAAGAAAAAAAAGAAAAAAACTAACAAACTTCTAAATCAGAGATTTTTCCTTCTGTGCTGTCTTGTACTTGAGCAGAAGTGCCACTGCCTGACTAAAAATATCTCTCAGAGCAGCACAAGGAAAGTCTGATTCCACACGAGGCTCTATTAAAACCCACAGATTCGGCAGCGCAGACCTCAGTCTGATTCCGGCGAGGATTGTTCTTGCCTCTGGAGCTGAAGTTTGTACTGATTGAGAGAAGGAAAAATATTCACACACAGTCTCAACTGGGGATGATTCCAGTAAAAGCAATTTGTGTAAATTTGTGTCCAGGGAAAACGGCTCCAGAGCAGGCGTACTGATCAACAAAAAAAAAGAATATATATATATATACTTTTTAACTATGAATGAATATTCGGATATTATGGTTCGCATGTAAGAGTTGTTTTTGTCATGCAAAAGGCATCTCATATGTAGTTGAAAACAGAATGATAGCACATATTTCGGTTATCTGTTCCCCTTACCAGCTCAGCCTCTTTTATTAGCCAAGTTTAGGTCAAGTTAACCTCGCCTGAAGTCAGACACCTAAGACATGGCTGGTATGAAGCACTCATCAGCATATTTGTCACTATCTATCTTTGGTGGTAATGGACCATAGACGCTGTCTGTCTCCCGCTCCACTATATGAGTCACCAAACCATACTGCATGAATAAAAGCCCTGTGTTTTTTTTAGCAGTACATTCCAAGTTGGCTTTTAAAAGAGTTCCGATAAAAAAGTTCTGATAAAAAAAAAAAAAATGACGATAAGAAGAAGAGGAAGTTTATCTGATGTAGTGGCTTAATAAACAAACAAATTGAAGGCTATTTGCTGTTGCTTGGTCGAAAACAGGAATAGAAATAAATAAATAAATAAAGAAAGAAAGAAATAAAGAAATAAAGAAAGAAAGAAAGAAAGAAAGAAAGAAAGAAAGAAAGAAAGAAAGAAAGAAAGAGGGCAGTAGGTGGGACATCTGTCATCAATTTGGAGCGGGGAGGGAAGGGATGGCTTTCTGCTTACCTGTGCACAGTCAGTCCAGGAGGGGTAGCAAGGACATTTGTCATGAAGCCTAGGAGTAAATAGTGAGGAAACAAACCGCCATCTGTCTGGGCCCATTGATTTTCACATGAAAAGCAAATACATCCATTCTGTTTGCGCTGCCTCCCAGTTCAGTCTGCCTGTTGGGCGGGCGCAGAGTTTAAGTTTACCTTTCAACATCATGCTCCTTTGATAATCCCTCTATATAGCTGAACCTCGAGCCTGATGACTCTCTTTTGCGGGGTGTCAGTGCCAGAGCAGTGGAGCAAACACAAAGCGCTTGATCCTAAGTGAGTCACCGTACGATACAGAGAACCTGTGCTGCCAGAACGGCGGCACGTTGGCGAGGTTAGCAGATAGCGTGCCTGCTCTTAAAACAATGAACAATACAGAGAGGTAGCGCCGCGTAAACTGGCTGACCTGACCGAGGGCAATGACAAAGAAGGTCAAGGGTCCATCCTCTTACATTCGGATCTCTGAGATCTCTGCATTTTCCTTCTCGGTCCTCCAGCCCACATTTCAAAGACAACGTGTCCACTCACATCTGCGAGATGTCACGAAGGTGTGTTTGGAGGTAGGTAGGCACGGGAAGAAAAGACAGAAAGTGCGAGATGCAGAGACCGATCCTGAGGAAGAGAGAGGGAGAGAGCTTTAATGTCTTGTGTCACCACCACCTGCCTCCTCTTATGAAATCTCTTCATGTTCCACCCACTGAGTTTCCAATCCTCCATTCTGCCCCTGAACAGACACTAATTTAACCACCGAATCTAATCCCTAATGTAAAGACCTGATAAATTCCTTTCACTGCCACCATGTAAATGTTTATCATTAAATGGGTGGTATTCATAGAATTATCACTGAGGGGCGTAATGACTTTTTATGAGGTCTGACTAAGGTCTGTGGGTAGATAACCTAACAAAGAGTGCCTAGGTGCTCTGTGTGTATTATCCTCCCTATTTGGCTTTGATCATTTTGGCATTTTACTGCAGACACTTTAGATATACAGCTGATGCAACCAAAATGTCATCCCTCTTTTTGTACAACCGCCGGAGAGAGGGTCTTTTCATTAAGGGGGAGAATTTGAAACAGCTCTAACCTTTCATCAACAATGCTGCCACTTTACGCTGTGGAATTTCTAATTCAATGAGAGGCGTACCAAGGCACCTGCTTTCATCAGTGCTCAGGTCCTCTGAGAAAGTCTGCCGAAAAAGAGAAAAGCGATGGAGACGCGCATTTGCAACTTGTTGACAAGGCTGGGGTGTCAAAAACAAAATGAAACAAGCGCCTAAGGGCTCGTGATGTCATGTGGCGCAAACAGGCTTTTACTGTTGGGACAACAGCTAAGCACAGATGCATGCACACAGGATATTGTCAGAAATGATATCATACTGTAGCCAGGAAAGGTACTGCTTTGTTACTTCACTGGAAATGGGTGCATTACAGTCTGTGTGCAAACGTGTGCTTGTGTCCACATGCGTCTTCACTTTGTTCCTGTGTACTTCTATGTCTCATTCCCCCGACTGGTAAAAGACAGAGTAGAAAACCCTCAACTGCGCAATCCCCCTTCCTTCCAACATCCTCCATTGCACCATGGAGCCGCACAATGTGTCACTGCGTGCTTTGTCCTGTCGCCGTTCTCTAATCACCACACGGACGGTCGGACGAGAAGTCTCCGGGTGTCATTGTCATTGCTGCTGTGTTTCAGATTTTGTTTTACACAACCTTTTGTCAGCCTCCTTTCCTCTCCCCTCCCTCTATATATCCCCCATTCTCTGCCTCTCATGGTCCCCTCCTTCCCCTCCCTCTCTCCACATTCCTTGGTGAGTGGGTGGAAAGTTCAATGGTGATGTGGGATCCCAGAAGGGTAGCGGGTTTGCCTCTAACTAGAGCACAGTATGAGCTCAAATCAGGAGCTTCCTATCCACCAGACCAATCTTCCGCGCTTCAGAACAGTGTCAGCGAAGGTCAAAAGGCCCAAAGCATGACCAATATAGTCCAAAGGAGATTATTTTTTAACACTTTAACACAAGACAGATTAAACTTTGTATCATGTTGTTATGTTGTGATCTACTGTCCTCTGTTACAGCTGTAATACTGGAACTGTGGTGTTTCACCTTCATGGCCCTTTTGCTGCTGTTCACAGTTCAGAAGCTCACCACAGTTAATGAGAGAAGGACCTCTGCTGGATATGTCTTGATACTGCAACATTTATCTCTGAGAGTTATCTCTGTTGACTGCACTCTGGGTTTTGCTGAAAAATATAATTTGCGAATGTTACTGCTGGACTTTGATCTTGCAGTGACTGGATGAAGCTGACAGGCCGCTCACCATTTCAAGACGGATCCGTTGTCTGTTGCCTTTGTCACTGGAACACTTCACTGAATTGCTTAACACACTTGGCAAGTGGAAAATCAGAGGGTAGGGCAGTAAGTCATCTCCGGCAACTTGCATAACCTTCCTATAATGACTAACCCATGGCTGTTTTGTTATTGGCATTCCTCACACTTTTGTCACACTGTTTACTTTTGATTCTGGTCTTATCTGTTGCGCCGCATGCAAACAAACTGGTTTTAGAAGCAGCCCTGGTCCGTGGGCTGTGAGTGTAGGAGACACACAGGAAGTAGTGGGCGACCAGCAAACTGTATTTCCTGTCTATGTCCTCCCTCCCTGCCTGCTTGCCTGCCTGCCTGCCCTTTGGCTATTAATGTAACTCTAAGCTACCCACCACACACCCACATGGCCACTGGGAGCATTTGTGCTCTAGAAATCTCAGACGTACATGGACACGCACAGGCGTGCACAAAACATAAAACAAAATACAAACGTGGATGCAGTCCAGGCAGCAGATGCTTTGTTTTATCGCTGTAAATAATCAATATCTAAACAATCGGGCAACATCTTAGGTTACAAAGTGTGCAGAACAGTATGTGCCTTCATAGCTCAGGGCCTTGTGCCAATCCGTCCTCTTTGCTACCTTGATGCTGCATACACAACAGACTGCAGGGTGCAATTAAGTAGGTGTCCATCACTCAGTCACTGTGTCTATCACAGCCAAGGAAGAAGTGATGTACAGTATGCGAGCACAGTGGGAAAATACCGGCGGCGTCATAACTTCTTTCCCCATTATTTAAGCAGCTGCATCTCCCCCTGAATGCAAACACGTGCACGCCAAACACACACACACACAAAGCCACACACATTACAGATGTACCCTAACCCTTCAATACAGCAGTGGAGGAAATGATTGTAGATTTTCGTTCGCTATTTTTGAAATCCCTCCTTCAAGCACAGCCCTGATATTTCTGAAAGTGGGCTCAAAAGTGGGCCGGCAAATTTGGCACTTCAGTTGTGCGCTTTAAGTCTCTCCATCTCTTTCTCTCTTTCGTCCAATTTGCCACTTTCACACGTGGCACAGCCTACACACATACACACACACACAGACACACACACACACACACATGATCCATTGCAGTCCTTGTCTCCTCCCCCCGCGGTCATCCAGCTCATGTGTGAGAACAGAGAGAACACACACTGGCATGAATCACAGTGAATCATGCAGCCCAAATAGCACCCAAAGAGAGGTGTTGCATTTAACCAGGACACCGACTATTTATAATGGCCTGGGCGTGCACAGTCTCATTATAGGCCACGGAGGATGCTGACAATGGACAGGCAGATGAGGGGTTAGTGAGCCAGTGACTCCTTTTAAATGTCACCAGCAATGTATCTCCCTATCTACAGGCTCTCGAGGCGGCAGTCCGTCTGAATATAATATTTAGAAGGGGGGGTGAATGAACCCGATCAGAGGGGAGAAAAGGTCTTCTGTAGGACACAATGATTTGCGGATAGCCACACACATAAGAACATTGATTTTTCCGGATTTAGTTAGTCGTTTCACCCTCTTAGAGTCGAGTCCACCAATGAGATTAACAGGAAAAATACTGATTTAAACAATGACTATGGGGCATCTATATTCATGGTTTGAATCATGATCAAAGACAAACTTCTTACAACATGAGCGTGACAACAAAGTCGAACTCCCATGCAGACCTCCGCCTAATAAGCTTGATAAAGTGCAATTAGTGTAACAAGTAGCTGGAAAAGAAACAAACATAATTATCATATCAAATACATTTGCTGTTGGGGCGATGATAGACTAATTTGACAAACGCTTTGTTCTCCTGTTTTCTTTTGGCTCATTTTCTCTCCCCACATGCCAATCATGCTCAATGCATCGCGTCAGGACACAGTTGGGAAGTGCATTCTCATCAATCCTTGGCAAGCTAACACTGAAATTACACTCATCTTGCAAGCGACAATGAACTGAACCCAACCCCCACAGAACTACCAGATAGCAGAAAACACATTTTCAGGTGAAACAGGCTCGAGAAGCAATCAGCGCCCAAACAATTACATCTGGTGGATTGATTAGGTATTGACTGAGAGGGAGCCAGACACCCGACTAGAATCCGCAGATCCTCGTACAACAAAATAATGATAGTAGAGGACAGTGAGTCTGTCTGTCTTCTGCTCTGGTGAAAGAAGGAGAGCAGGAAAAAGGAGGGGCCATTTCATTATCAGCCAACATGTAGGCTCATGCTGCATGGCTTTACCCAACCAAGCGTTGTCATGGCAGCAACTTGTCATGTCATCTGCGTCTCACCTTGAATGAATGGAGACCTGTGGGACACGTACCCTCCACCGGGAGGATGCAAAGGAGGGGGGAGGGGGGTGTAGTGGAAGTGCGTCAGACCTATATGAGCAGCTGGGGACACACCCACGGCAACCTGCGTTACTGTTCGCGTGCATGCGTGTAAATGCGTGTGCGTTTGCTTTCGTAGGAGATGGCAAGGGAAGCTGGCTTCCTCGGGTCCACGTTGCCACCACAGGGACAAAATCAACAACAGCAGCAGCAGCAGCAGCAGCAGCAGCAGCAGCATCAGTCGACCAGCTGCTCCTCCATCTGAGAATACCACTTTGCTTAGTGGCTCACTAAAGGAGGGCTACTCCTATTCCTGGTCTTATCAAAGAGACATTTCAGTCTCTGAATAATTCTCATGAGCCATGGCAGAACTGGATGTTATATGCACACTCCACACAAAGGCATCGCGTCTGATGAAAGACAGCCTGAAAGTCTGGATGCTGAAGAGTCTTTCTTAGGAGTATTTTGTTATACTGTGCAGTATTGATCATGCCAGTGGTTCATAGGCCCAAAAAAAAAAACAGGGAACTAACATTCAACTTTATTGTAATTGTAAACAACTTAATAACATTCAGAAAAAAAGGTTTATCGTTTACAGTTCATTGATTGTAGCACAATTAGACATTTCGTCGATGGTTCAATGAGGACGCGTCGCATTAGCTGGGCCCCCCTTCCGCCTCGTACCCAACAGGCATACGTGTACAGTGTAGGATGTTTACAGGGAATAAAGCTTGCGTTCCTCTTGTTTCTCTTGTGTCTCTTGTTTTTCTGCATTCCCTGTTGACGTCCTGCGCGTCTCCCGAGTGTTCCTAGAACGAGGCAGCGGTGTCCACACGTGTGTGTCTCTACAAGTTTGAGTTGCTGAGGGACTGATGAGGGGAGAGGAGGAAAGGCACGGCAGGTTTCCATGACAACAACTTTTTATTTGCAGTTCTTCAATGGCATTAGTGGAGGAGACAGACAGACAGATAGGAAAAGATAGATAGATAGATAGATAGATAGATAGATAGATAGATAGATAGATAGATAGATAGATAGATAGATAGATAGATAGATAGATAGATAGATAGATAGATAGATAGATAGATAGATAGATAGACCTGGTTGAGTTATTAGGAGAAGTCAGGCTAGTGGGTTTGTGTGCAATGGCAGGCGGGGGTGGAAGAAGGCAGCAGAGTTGTATTCCTGCTTACTTGCTTTGTCTAGAACAGAATGTCTCTTTGTATACACCCCTCCCTTGTTGGAAGACCGGTAACTAGAAACTTGCTTGCAGTCATTCTTAAATAGCTTATGGGTACAGTGAAACAGGGGCCTCTGATAAGAAACAAGCTTGCATGCCTGAACAATCACCGTGGGTGTCTTGATACTATATACTTCGCCACTCTGTAAAAATAGGTTTCAACCTCAAGACGTGATCCTGGCGCGATGAGATAAAAGCATGTCAGAGGGGGACGTTGAGCGACCTGCTTCTGAAACTTCTTGCTGCTCTTGTTTAGCCGAGGCCACATGAATCCGACGCCCACCTTAAGGAGATGAAATCCGGTGGCCCAAAAAACACCTCATGCATCTGCAACGTTGACAAACGAACCAGCAACGCAAAGAGAATTTTTAATTTTTTTAAATTTTACAGGCTGCACAAGATTACGCTCCAATATATAACAATGCACTGTTAAGTACTGAAGGTGTTGCAGTTGTTGCAAAGTCTCTTTCAATCAAGAAATCTTCTGTTTTTTTTATTTTTTTGATATGGCTCCACGCTCTAGCACTTGCACCTGTTAAAGTTACCAGTTCCTTTTACCTGTCATGTTGTTCTCTCACACTTCTTAAACTCCTGTTTGCTCTTATCTGTTATGCTGAGCCACATGAATCTTACGCCCACCTCGGAAATTGAAATCAGCCGACCCAACGACCACAGCTACTGTCGCTATTCATGTGCAAAATACACAGCTTAACCAGAGATACCCACAAAATCACGAAGACACACAGTGCATACTGTGGCATTCATCCTTTATTACTGTGTTGCTCCGAGCACTATTTTATTCTCTTAACAACAATTTGGGCACACACACTGATAGACTGTCTATCTGTGTGGGGAATGACTCACCTCCTCCACCTGGAGTAGAGCCAAGCCTTTCTCGCCTCCTCCCCCTTCATCTGTGTGAGCCCTTCACTTCACTCACTCCGGCTCCACTATGGAAGCATTTCAATCATTCAAATTAGCTGTAATCACAGCCAAAGGCATAGAGTGGGAATGGCAGCATGTCACTCTGCATACTTGAGAACACTTAATACATTGATTTTATATTGAGCATGCTGGGTTTCAAAAAGGGAGTTGGGGAGGAAATAAATAAGCGATCCAGACCCAGCCTTTTTTCTTTTTCTTTTTTTCTCACCTTTTTTTTTTTTTTTTTTTTTGCCATGCATGCTTCCAAGACAAAGGATGGAAGCTGGGATGAGAGGCCAGCTTTATAATGAGCGGCGCAAAGACTCCTTTCACTCTTCGGCTCTGACATGTGAGAAGCTGTGCATCAGTAGCACCAGCTGCAGTCTTCACATAATGACACAAATTATTGGCTCGTTAATGGGCAGCTTAGCCTTGAGTGTTCAGCCTACAACACCATTCTGGAGGAGAGGGGAGCACGGGATCAATCTCAGCCTCCTTGGACGTGCTGTAAAACATGGGATGCATCTAAAGGACATCTTATCCACATCACACTTTCTCTCTCTCGTTCTCTCTCTAATCCATACCAACCCCCAGAGACTCATATTAGGAGACTCCTACACTCGCCCCTCCCACACCTTCTCCCTCCTCCACACAACACCCTCAGAACCACTATCTGTCCACCTCCACAGTCGGCTTGTGGACAAACCCAGAATAACAATGTGATCTTGCCTCTTAAAGGCGCACAGGCACATTTTTTTTTTTTTTTTTTTTTTTGCATCATTATCTTTTTGTTCAAGACCATGTTCATACACTACACATTTCACCAGTGATATTGGTTAGAGCAGTTAAAAACCAGCAACTCACGCATTCATTTCCCGTGGATGGGACTGGTATCTCTATTAGAATTCACGTATTCTAATGCACACTGATTTGTGACATGCAGCAAAGTCAGTGATACAAACTGAATAATCATCCGAGGCAAACAAAGCAGGCGTCACAGTGGCATCCGAGCACTTAGGCATCGAGACACCAATCTGCTGCCAAGCTGCGACTCGGCAGTAGCAATCAACATCAAACAGGGAGTCAAGTGCAGGACACGGCACTTGAAGGCTGCAGTCAATGAACCTCTCAGAGAAGGTACTGATCCAGACTCCAGCGTGCATGAGGAAGCGTGCAGTAGGTTTGTTTAGAGTGCCCCCTTCTGTCAGATCAGTGAAAATTAGAAATGACATGGCAGAAATTGCAAAATCATTTACAGTTTGGGACATGCCAAGAGACACTGACTCACACACACACACACACACACACACACACACACACACACACACACACACACTCTCTACTGGTTCTCCACAGGTTCTACTGCTTAAATAAACAGGGGGTTGTCTGTTTGATCAGTTTTTGCTCCTCTGGTTGATTGAATGAAAGACATTTTATGACGTGTTAATCCTTCAAGCGTGCACCAGAAAAAACAATTATGAAAGCACATTTGTAACTACTGCGAATGCCGTGACACTAGATACATTGTCTTCGAATATCTCAGCAGGTCTGTTTTGCAGCTTCTCACCTGACTAAAGTTGGCAGTGAAGCTTGACAGGCGTCAGCATACCACAATGGAAAACTGTGGTGTTGCACAGGAAGCCATGAGGTGCGCTTGTGTAGGAGGTGATGAGGTAGAAAGAGGGTTAGAGTTAGAGTGCTTACTGCAGCACTATCAACTGCTATTTTTAACCAGGCTGTGGTCTTAACTTTCTAATCTTAATTGCCTGCACCAAGCATGTTTTGTTTAGAGGCCCTGCAGGAACACTTTCAGAAGAGCTTATCTGGTACGCTTGCATTTCTGCGCAGTTCTACACAGTGGTCCGCCGTTATAATCCCGCTTAACAATAAAACTTAATCGTTCTTTCTTATACTCTTTCTACTTTACATTGTTATTTTTATGCATATAGTGTCAATTGGTGCAACCCGTCGACAGCTTGTGTCTTAATTTTGTGTGATGATTCAAACTCATTCTGGTTGCTAGGTAATTTCCTGCTGTGCTCTTTTCCACTCTGAATGACACTGATTTATAATCTGTGCTGCACAAGGCTTTGTCTGTAAGGTGTCCCTCAAGATAAGCCAAAACACGGCCTACACCATGTTTCGCATTGTTTGCTGCAGCAGTTTCCTGTGGAGGATTCAAGTCATCTAGTGTCACCTAGTGCACTAAGGTTGAATAGCATCAGTTTGTTGAAGCCTCTGAGGCCTCTGCCACGGCCTTGAAGGTGCACATCTTGATCAACAGTCGTTTTAGCAGCATCTTAGCTAGATGTAGCTGATGAAATCACCTGGCAAGAAAAGGATGACACTAGATTACAAAAATCTAATCATATTACACCTAAATGCTTATTGGTCACTAATTAGAGTTGGGACAGATTGATTAAGCGCTGACCATACAGTTTTGTCCTAAATATTTTTCTTTGAGGGCTTTTAGAGAAGATACTTTGTAATTTGGACACTTTTCCCCAGTGGTGTTCCCTTACAGCACAGGATAGATAGAAGGGGACACCAGGTGGGGCTGTGGCCAATGCACTGCAGACAGTTGTTTGTTATTACATGCAAATTATGCCAAAAGGTGGTCATCTGAGAGCCCTCATTCACATCATTGCCACAGGTCCCCAGACTTTGGACACTCCTGACAGTGCATCCATTCTTTTTCCATAATTAACTTTCACTAGAAAACATGTAAATGTAGGTCTGTCTCGTTCATCGTCTTCTACTGAGTAAAGTAAATTTTGTTACAAAAACGTGTCTTCTTCTGACATATTTCAATAAATTACTCACTTACTTTACTAAAACAATAAATCAGATTAGACATTTCACAGCGGAACCAAACATTGTTCATAACAAATACATATTTGTTATGTTCTGTTGGATTATTGTTTAGGAATATGTACAATAAACAATTTATCAGATCATTTTAATAGAGGGTATGCATTGATGACACTGCCACCCCCGCCCATCTGAGTGGCAAAAACATGGTAACATGTATCAGTAAACGCAGCAAGACCAGCAAGACTGGATTATCAGATCAAATTAAGGACAGCTGTACTCGATGGGAGTGTACCTATGTCCACGGGTCCCTAACCCTGTCCCCTAACCTAACCCAAGCCCTTTTTGGTCCTATGTTCCCCAGTCTCATACAAAGCGAGAAACACATATAGGACATGGGGAACACAGGGATGATCCCGACTCGATCCATACAAACTGGTATGGTTTTGGATAAACTGACTAGCCTCAGTTTCAGTTAGCTGAAGTTAGTTAAGAGCTTTACCGAGAAGAAATGTAAAAAGCCATACAATACTGTAGCGTCCCACCGGACGTAAAAAGGATGACGAGGAATGATCGCAAATATTCCACTTATTGTTTTAGTGTTATTTATTGTTGGAACTGAAATACTTACTGTCGTCCGTAACTACACTAAAACAACAACGTTGACAAACTTATCTGACAGCCCTCCAGAACGTAACTTAAGAAGTAACTTAGAGCAGAAATGAATATTACCTGATACAAAATGCGAACCACAACACCAGGTTTGGATTCCATTTGTTTCTTCGTAATGCAGCAATCCATGTACTTCACTTTTCTTGGGCAGCTGGAGATATCTGTAAAATTATATCTCCGATTTCACTTTAAAAAAATAATAATAATAATTTTAATAATTTAATAATTTTACAACTTAGACGCTATTAAAGCCTTTGATTCAAACTAATGCTGCTAATCTCAGTGGCCAACTGTGACCTTTCACCACTCAGTGGCCGTAACCACAGAGATTTGACTCGCTGTGACGTCACGTGCATACCCTGTATATCGGGGCTGGGCAATTAATTTCTACAGGGGGCCGCATGAAAAACCTGAACTGTGTTGGAGGCCAAACCAAACGATAACTTGAACGTTATTCTGCTCAATATTAATTTTCTCCCATTGTAAAAAGCAGTAAATTATATATGTTGATAAGCTGCTACTAGTAATCAGAAACATAAGAATATTCTGTAAATAGAGTTTTGGTGTAGGCTGAAGATGAAAATGAAACACAATCGATATGTAGTTTTGGATATAACGCGTTGGAAACTTTGTCCTCTTTGGAAAACGTCAGTGGACCAAGGATGATACATGATTATTTTCCGTATCTCAATAAAGCTCAATAAATGTTTAACCCTTTTAGCCTTGAATGCCTTGGAGCCCCAGCAAGAGAGACTTGTTTGGAGGAATTTGTTGGTAAAAACAAAGTTAGTTATACCCTTGAGATGTCACAAAGGTCTTCCAGGCAAAAGCACAACTAGCCAGTGTTCAGTCACAATGAATACTGTCAATAGCACAAACCACTGTGACTTACGGTAATTCAAAATCGGCCGCTTTGACGGATGCCAGCGATCCGTTCAGGCTTTTGAGGGTTAATAGATGGCAAGAAGCTGTTTCAAGCTTACTTTTTGTTGTTGTTGACGAACTAACAGTGCCATGACGTAAATAATGCATCATGGCTCAAAATAAAAGCAACACAGTCGTATTGCATGCACAGCAATACTTCTTCATCTGTGCTTGACTGACATACCGCGGGCTAGACGGAATGCCCAAAGGGCCGTATGCGGCCCAAAGGGCCGTAAAATGCCCAGGTCTGCTGTGTATCTATATCTATGCATACCCTCTACTAGTATTCAAATAAACAGTTCAATTGGAATCCCTAATCAGAATTATTTGAATGGAAAATTATCATCCGTATAGAAATAGCATTGACAATAATCAGTTTGTAAATGTAACTACTGCAAAGAGCAGTCATAGGAATTATTTGTATTAATATACTCTGACTAATGTCATGTAATCTAGCACGTATTAATTCCTGTGCCAGTTTGTGTGTTTGCAAGTCTGCCAGAAGAGGGTGCTCTTTCACTGGATTTGTCAGTCTGCTAGCATTCTTTTTTGTGTTACAACCTACTGGAAGAAAGTCGCTGGCTAATATCTCATTAGATATAATGAAGATGTGTTGTGTTTTTCCATCTCTGGCATGTTTTACAATATATTATGTTAATCTGTTGATACAAGCCTTTTCCCAATAATTTAAAAGCTCTGACCCTTATTTAGAATTATAATAAATGTACAGTATCCTCTTAAGTATTTCACTCTATGCATTACATCATAGATCAGAGTTCAGGATCAACTCACCAGAGTTTGGTACACCTATTTTCTAAAAGGGGCTCTGTCTCTCTGAGCTCCTGAAGTATTCGAAGCAGGAAGAGCATAACTCACACATTTCTAGCAAAGCAAAGTTTGTGAAATTCCTAATATATACTCCAAATAGATTTTCAGCATAGAGTTATGCATGTGTAAAACAGAGTCAATGCATGTAGCCTGCTACTGGGTGAGAATGTCGCACTGATGTAAAATAAGAAACCACCTGATAGTGATGCTAAACACAAGCTGAGAAAATCACTTGAATTCATAATAATTACACCAGTTATGTCTGAGCCATGCTTAGCACAGGTTAATCAGTTGATGTAAATAAGAGGTTTAATGTGTTTAACTGAAAGGCTTCACCAGATGATGTATTAACTCATTCTACACTGATAAACACGAAGCATATAGCAGAACTTACAAGCCCATAAAATAGCACTGCATGCACAGATGACTGACAGATCCAAACTTAGCAATAAACTTAATCTGATGTAGCTGAACCAAGAATAAACTAAATGAGGGCCTGGTGACTCAAACTCCTAATAGAATTGTCAACCTGTAAAAACAATAACAGTATTTAAACTAAATTCATTTTGACAAACACAACTACCATCCTCAGTCACCATCCATTATGATGTCATGGTTTTCAAGCTCTAGCTTTTAGCTTTAAATAAGATGTCTACACATGTTTTGCACTATTTTAACAGCGTCATTCTGAACTATCAATATACTATTATTAGTCTTCTTTAGCCTGTACGACACATTTATAATATATACTAAATGTATACATACAAAAGAATCTGAGATTCTTATTTTTAATTAATGCTGAGAAGATGAGAAGTAATAATAATGATAATGATACAATTTATTTGTGGGCACCTTTCAAGGCACTCACGTCTTAAAAAAACATCATGTACACAGGTACAGAGAGAACACAGTGAGAGAGCAGCCGTTTAATGATTAAAATATGATACAATTCCTGCTTGGTGGACTTGCACAATGCAGTAATTCACACATTTAAAGACATTATTATAAGTGGGATATGTAGTATCTAATATAAGCACCTATCACATCTATGACTCAGCTGTGAGTAAACTCTTAATTAATTTGAAACTTAAATGTCAAACCATGTCACTTTCTTAACAAGATCACATTCATGTTTAGATGCAGTGTTACATGTGTCAAGGCTCACTATTTTGTTTCATAGTTATATTAATCCAATCCCTGTAGTCAGGTATCTTGGTATACTTGTAGACTGGTTTGTCCCTGTGCATGATGCTGGCAGACACCACCCCATATGCCTTTCCATTGCAGAACAGTGGACCACCAGAGTCTCCCTGGAAGTACATGCACATTATGTAGTAAATACTTGAGTGAGCACTGAACTGATTAACACTGCACATTACAAGAATGTACTTACAGTACCGGGTCCAGCATCTCCCTCAGAGCAGTAGGCATGATGCTCTGCACATTCTGCAGTTAACGTCACATTAACTTCCATGAGTATACGAGACATATATCCGTTGTTTCTGGCTGTTTGTCCCCAACCACAAACTATACAAGATTTTGGGGTGGCATCGTCCTTATCTGTGAGAAGAATCCGTTTCACCTTGCGGTTGAATTTTACCTTGGAGCTCAACTTAACAAAGAGAGAGAAAAATTATTTATTCGCATTCACATTTATTTGCATGGTGCCTCATTTGATTTCATTTGAAACTAATGGAACATATGAAATAGGACATTTTTGCTATGATTATTGTCACTGTATTTACCTTGAGCAGCATTATGTCATTTGTAAGAACTTTGTCATCGTACTCAGGATGTGGAAACCTTTTTCCAACTGACACATTTTGTATGCCTTGTGGGTTGGAGAAATCGTGAAGTCCTAGTAAGACATCATAGGACCTGAAAGGAAAGAAGCAGGCCCAAAACTGTTACATGGGCATGAAAAGGCTCCTCTTTGTATTAACAAAACAACAAAACACACAAAATTTGGCATTGTCAGTGTGAGCCAAATCTGTTGCTGAGACAAGAAATGCTATTCGGGTGCAAACATTTCTGGCACCATCACGCTCAGATTTAAAAACTGTTTAACTTACTCGGCCTGGCAGTGGGCTGCAGTCATCACAAATTTTTTATTCAGCAGGAAACCACCACAGTATCCTGTCGGATGATTAGGCTGGTGCGTTACTAAAAGCACCATGTACGGCCTGCTGTGTTTCACAGCCTGGTGTCCTCCAATGATTTCACCTGAATGAACTGGGAAAAGAAAAACTGTCACACATTGAAAAGTTCTATTATTATACACCTACTCCACAAGTGATGAAATGAGACTCACCTTGGCCATCAAAAGTCAGCACCAGCATTAGTGCTCCCAGTACACAGTGGATAGACATGATGAGATCACAGCCGGGCTGAGCCTCTGAAGAGCAGCAGCAGCAAGCAGCTTTTAAATGTTTCCTTGTCTTCAACACAGAAGGAAGTGATTGTGTAGACTGCATATGCAAATGATGTGGCTTTAAACCATAGTGCAATCTAAGGAGGCCACCACTGTCACCTAGCGAGTGTGATTGAAATTTGGTAGTATAATCTTAACTTTTAGCATTTTGTTCACATCCACACAGCCTCGAAGAACTCTGTCAGCCTCATGGGCTCACCTGAAACACGTTCTTTCTTTCTGTTTAGCTGAATTATTTCCGACTTTTTGCCACATATTAATATGGATTGAGCCAAACAGCTATTCCTTGTAATACAGGCATAAATCACTAATGTAGAAAGATGAAGTAATATCCTGCACTATTTCAAACTACATCAAATACAGGCTTCACTTAGCAAGAGTGATGCTGCTACTTCTCAGAAGAAGTTACGCGGCCATTGGCTTGGGATGGGCGAAGATGTAACAGAATTTCACAGTGGATGAAAGAAAATAGTCCTATTTGTTGACATATTCAAGAACTGGAAATTATACATGTGTTAACATCAATGTACAATTTTTAGAGAGTGTTTCATCAAGTTGACTTTTGCATTCCACTGTATGTAGATTGGCGCTTTAGTCACTGTGCCCTACTAGAAGCCACCATGAAAGAGGGATTTAAAACCATACCAGTCATAAATTTGACAGAACTATTCAAACATAACTAACTTTACAAGGTTGGTTGTTCTGTATTTTCAGTTAGATAAACAAGTTAGCATTTAATTTTTTACTATTATTGGACTATTATTATTATTATTGCACTCTTAGCACTTACCTGTTTTGTGAAATGTCAGCTTTTCCAAAGTGCATTTTATCTTTACTACCAAGTTTAGTTATTTTAAAAGGACATGTAGGAGACTGAAGGACATTTAGTTCTTTTTGTAGGACATGCATCAGAGCCATGGAGACTTCAAGATGGAGCCATGTATCAGATCTACCAAACAACCATTACTTATGCTTGAATATGATCAGTCAAAATCTAACAAGCAATTATTCACACTTGAAATTTATGTTAGAGCTGATGCTGATGACATAATATATTATTATATTATTTATAAATAATAATAAAAAGAATAATAAGAACAAACTAGAACAATAACAACAGTTAATAAACAAAAAACATTAACAGACAAACAAAGTGGGGCAATGAAACCATAAACACGGCTCTGGAAAAGGGGAAAGAATGTCCTCACAGCCGCCTCACTCAAGACTGCCTCCTGCATGTGTCTCGGGATGAGGCTAAAAACTGGTGGCATAAATGGACAGAGATTGTAAAGGTGAAGGCAGGGTCACAGGATCTTGCTTTGTTTAAGGGTCCTCAGTGAAAACTTACAACCAATACACAAGCAAACAATACCTTTTATGGTAGTTCCATTCACACCCTTCTCATGCTTTTCATCTGTATCCTGTAAAAAAGTAAACAGGGTCAGGGAGAATGGTTAGATAAGACAGCAGGTAGCGCTTAGTCTGCACTTGATATAATACATTCCCGGCATCATATCAGTGGGTGGAGATAGACTGCTATATAAACAGATAGACAAATGACCCCCCATCACCCCCCCGATTCACATTAGTGCTTAAAGAGAAGCCTGTGATATTTGATAGTGTCCAAGTTCAAGACAGCTATGATTACATCATTTTGTAGATCAGTGGTTTTACCATGGTGGGCTGTGCAGCCTTCTGATGCCAAAGGCTGATCCGGATCGATTGTTCAATCAATCTGAGAAAGGAGTTTCGATGTATAGCTTCCCCAAGGACACTGACCGCCAGAAAAGGTGGTTGGCGATGGTCAGCAGGCAAAACTTTCAGATTAAAGGTGACAACATCAACAGAAAACTTTGTTAAGTAAGTAATGGCCACAAAGGTTTTATGATACATTTACTAAAATTTCAAAGGGCATTGTACACCTGAAGAAAGGCTGCAAGGAGAGAAGACAAGAGAAATGGTTACTTTGGCAGCAAGAGTCAAAATAAGAAGGCCAAAAAGGCTCAACCTCCTGCACCAAAGGCCATAACATCTAGGCCACTACCAAATACCTGCTTATTGCCATGGATATATTTGGCCTCTCCAGTGCTCCTCAACCTCCAGCAACCACCAGCATCTTCCTGCAGCCATCAGTGAGACACCAGGAAACAGTAACCACCAGCAGCTTCCAATTGCAGCAGACACCAGCAGCCTCCACCAGCAGGAGCTGGAGCTGTGTATTGAGCTTTGTTAACAAATTGTTAATGTTCTATTGTTGTTTTATCTGTGTCTTGTAAGATGACATTGAGTGCTTTGAAAGGTGCCTCTAAACAAAATGCATTATTATTATTATTATTACATTATTATTTATTATTATTATTTATTATTTATTATTGTAGTAGCAAAACAGCTGGCATTTAAGTAATAGTAGCAATAATAGCAGTAGCATGTTAGTATTAGCAGCAGTGGTAGTATTTGAGTAATGTTTTAAAACCTAACAATCAAAACAACTTTATATAATATCACCTGACAACAAAAGGTTAACGGACTTTAGTGAAATTATCACGTTAATTACCTCACGTTAGCCTCCGTTACAGTTAGGTCCCTAAATCCATGACATTTTTAACATCCATATTGACATTTCATGCAAACCAGTTGTAAAAATAATGTCTAAGAGTATACTTCTAACAGCTAATGCTTAAAAATATAAAAAAACCTTTAAAATGCAACTTACCAGTAATTGTTCTTGACGAGCAATTGAGATCAATGGAGCTCCGTCCCTTGTTTGGAACTATTGGTGCCTCCATCTTTCCATGAAGCTTGTTGCATGTCACACACTTATGAAGGATGCTGTTGATAGGCCTCCCAACACCGATGAACCAGTATCCAGCAGTACGAACAGCAGCTTCAGTGAACACGCGATCCTGATGCTTGACTCAATCATGGTAGTATTCCACAAGCAATTTTGCAGCATGGCTGCAACCTGGAACTATCACAGGGAACCTTTCTTTTGAGTCCAAGGCAGCATGCTTAAGCCGACCTCCAAGTAAGGGTCCAACTCCTTCGTCCAAGTAAGGGTCCAACTTTTTCAGAACACTGTATCTTGGAATGTCATTTCCATCGGCAATGCAGGCTAGCTCTTCATTGTAAGCTTCCCTCTGTACAGTCTTAATTATGACTGCTTCTGCTTGCGACAGTTCTGCCACTGTGAAAGGTTTTGTGCAAAGATGCCATGATCTGCAGGTTTTGTCTTAACCCTTAAAACACTGGACAATGTTAATGAGAGAAGCTGTAGCTCTCACCAATGACCTCTGTTGGAATTATTATACATAAGTTATCCCATATTTACTCTGAGTGTTTATGTATCTATTAATCTCCTAGTGCGCCAATGTGCAACAGTATATGTCTGTAGAGTTGCTGTGCAGGAAGGAGAAGTAGGGGGACGCGATTTCTGTCTACAATGTACAATGTCACACACTTGTCTTTCTCTTCTTTGTGCAATGTTTATGAATGTTTTAGGTTGTTTAACCTGACATTTACTTGGTCCTTCGAGCCGGATACCAACACACCTGAGGATTCCAGCAGGTGCGGCGAAATTCAGGAAAGACCGTGGCCACGGCAGAACTCCGTTAGAGAGAGTTTCTCAGACCCTTTCTGGGACTGGAGATCAGCCTGCCAGCTGGGATGCGAAGGCTGACGGTAGTCCATAAAGGGGAAAGACAACAGTGGTGAGTGGAATTTCACTTAAAAAGTGGTGAATGACTGAGGGTCATTACTCGTAGAAAAACCCTGGAAATCCTAGGCACTAGCAGGTACTGAAGGACGATGGAGTCCAAGAAATTCCGTGAAAAAGTAAAGGACGGCGGAGTCCACTAGCGCAGTTAAATTCCGTAGAATGAGTGATAGGATGACGGAGTCCTGCAAATTCCGTGTTAAAAAGGTGAGTGATTGTATGTGTGATTGGAGATTAAAATATCGCTAGGTATTTTATCTCATACCAAAACAGTAGGATTGTGAGTAGCGAGCCTCTTGTGGATGCAAAGGCAAGAACTCTCCACTCGAAAGAGTTGAAGCGAGGGTTACCACAAAAGGTAGTTTGATCGCGGCCCTACCGAACACAACCCAGTTTTTAGAACACCCTAGGTGTTAATAAACTGGACCAAATTCTCAAAAATGGGAAAAGGGGGAAGCAAAATCGATCCTAAGGAACAACTGCAGTCTAAAGTTTGGCAGTTTATAGAAAAACAGGGCCCTGATAAATTAAAACATCTAGAAAAATGGATAAAAGTTTATGGATTTGATGGCCGACTAAATACTCAGAGAATAACCGCATTACAAGATGCAATAAAAGAAAAAACTAAAATGAACATTTGAAGCCTGGTCTATGCATAGGTCTGAACATTAATATAATATAATATAATATAATATAATATAATATAATATAATATAATATAATATAATATAATATGATTTTGTAGTATGGTATAGTATATTATTGCATTTTACTGAATTTAAATCTAGAGAAGTATTTTAGATGCACTTAAAGAAGAAGAAGCTGAGCAGAAAGAGTTCACAGTGGCTTATTGACCCCTTTGATCTTAAAATGTGTCTTTACCTGCCGTAAGGACTTTCTACTGTATGTAAACAATTTAAAGTCTAGTTAAAAACTAAGGACTTCACAGTCATAGAATCATAAAAGCAGCTACAATCAGCATCAATACGAGAGCAGCAACAAGCAATATCAAGATTTATGGACCTCAGGGTTGAAGCCTCGTATTGCTCCACTCATTCAGACGCTGTATCCAGAACTACTAACAGAGTCGCCACCTCAATATGAGGAAACACCACGAACGACTCGTTCAAAAGGGAAAAGTTATACATGCTCAAAAACGATGGGGAAGCTGCTTTCCCCAGGCCCGTCTGCACCACTAACAAACTCATCGCTTAGTGAAGCTGATGCATATCCAATGATTCAAGTAGCAAACCCTAACGTAGCTCATGATCAGCCACAAACCATCCTGGTCTACAGAAAATGAACAATAGATGACATTAAAAAGGCTGTAGAAGGAGTGGCCTCCCATAAGGAGGACATCACTCAGTTTGTCCAAGATATGGAAAACGTTAGACAATCGTACCACTTAAATGGACAGGAAGTGCAACAAGTTCGGATGGCTGCACTGGTATCAGATTTCTTATTTATTTTATTAAATTTATTTATTATTGGCATTATGTCAGCGGAGACTGGGATCCTGCAAGGGGAGGCCATCCTCTGCCTCACAATGACGGAGAATTAGGCGTCCGTGTACGAGGTCTAACTGACCGAACTACACAACGTTTTAGAGCAAATTACACTGAAATAGGAAGAGTTAAACAAAAAGAAGACGAACCATTCGAAGAATATAGGATCAGAATGACCACAGTGTTTAAAGCTCACAGTGGTTTAGAAGAAACTCCTGATCAGAATGGAGCGTTCCAGCAACAATTAAAAAATGCCCTACATGCAGGATCAAAAGATATAGTACGTTTTTGGGTCAGCAAACATTACATAGGCCTTGCAACTAGAACTCTGGAGGACTATGTTAGTCATGCCCTTCACGCAGAAAAAGTTGTAAAAGAGAAAAAAGCTAAAAACCTGTAGAGACCTACCAAAATGAAAATGCGACTGATTGGGGAGAGACATCAGTAAACACATAGTATAGCTGTAGCACAGGTCTAACAAAGAAAGCCTTATTCTGGCCAGTCCAAGTACCGGCTGGTATACACCTCGATCAAAACAAAAGGATTCAATGATATGTAATGTTAACTGAGGCTGAGGAGCAGCTGTTAAAAGATGTTCCAGACAAATTATGGTCTAAAGGGCCTACTGATGTGGGATTGGTGAAAGGTGCACCTGCAAGCTGTAAATAATCCTGTAATCCAAAGAGCCCCGTGTGTGCCTGACCCTCACACACTACTAAATTCCTTACGACCAGGTAAAGGTATTTACAGTAGTAGACATCAGCAATGCATTCTTCTCAGTGCCAGTGGACAAAAATAGTCAGTTCTGGTTTGCATTTATCTTCGGGGGCCAAAGATACACATACACCAGGCTGCCCCAAGGTTACTGTGAGAGCCCAACTATTTACTCTCAAGTAATGAGTGTGAGTATGGGCAAATTCCAACCTCCAGGAGGGAGCCAAGTATTGTTGTACGTAGACGATATCTTACTGGCCTCCCCTGATATGGAAACATGTAAACAACACACTCTAAGACATCTAGCCGAGGAAGGTCACAAGGCAAGTAAAAATGTGCAAAGACCAGATAAAATATCTAGGGCATAGTCTTAGTGCAGGAGGACGAACAATATTAGAAGACAGGAAAACTACAATTCTCCAAGCTCCAAAACCAAGAACAAAGAAACGATGATGATGATGTCCTTTCTGGGCCTGACTAATTAATGCAGAACTTGGGTACCTAATTATGCAGAAATAACGGCACCACTGAGCAAATTAATGTATGAAGAAAACCTCAAAATGACATCCCCTCTGAGCTGGACCACAGAAGCTGAAGAAGCATTCTGCAACATAAAACAAGTCTTAGTGTTCAGCACAGCATTAGCGTTGCCAAATTATAGCAAAACCTTTGTTCAAATGGTAGATTGCAAAGGTCACTTTATGACCTCAGTATTGGCTCAACAGCATGGAGACAAAATGAAACCTATAGCGTACTTCTCATCTAAGTTAGACAGTGTGGCATGTGCACTGCCTCACTGTGTTAGAGCAGTGATAGCAGCCTCTCTGGCAGTAGAAACGAGTGCCACAATAGTGTTGTTCCACCCTCTGATTCTGAAAGTACCACATGATGTTGCTGTACTACTCTTACAAACGAACATGACATTCTTGTCACCAGGAAGACATTTATCATGCATGTCTACGCTACTATCACAACCGCACCTCTCTATAGAGAGATGCACCACGCTGAATCCCGCCACATTGTTGCCTCTACCAGAAGACGGAACGCAACACGATTGTGAAGAGCTAGCAGAACAAACGGCCAAAAGCAGAACCGATCTGAGAGACCAGCCATTAGAAAAAGGAGAGGTGCTATTTGTAGATGGTTCTTCTAAAAAGAATGAACTAGGAAAAACCCTAACAGGATATGCGGTTGTGACCCAAAAAAACGTGTTACAAGCAGAACAGCTTCCCTCACACTACTCAGTGCAAGCAGCGCAGCTAGTAGCATTAACTGAAGCGTGTAAAATAATGAAAAACAAAGAAGTAACAATCTACACTGATAGCCAGTACGCGTATGCAACAGTTCATACCTTTGAAAAACAGAGGCATGATTATGTCAACGGGGAAGCCAGTGACACATGCCGAACTCTTAACAGATTTACTGCAAGCAGTACAATTACCTAAAGCATTAGCTAAATGTAAATGTGCGGCGCATACGTCAGGCACGGATACCATTTCCCTAGGAAAGCCCGCATTCTGAAAAAGACACCTGGATAAAGAATGGGGCGAAATTACAATCTGACGTATATGTATGACCAGACAACAAACCTATCCTACCAAAAAACATGTATAAATGGATGAAGCCATGGTTCTACGCATGTCTCAACAGGAGGGATGGTAGGGCAGGTACATCAATGTTATACCACTTAACTCTTGTCAGTGAGGTTCAGATAATGAAGAAATAGCAAACCACTGAATGCCAACAATGTTCCCAATCATCAAGAGTGAGGATATAATAAATGCAGATAATTCAAAAATGTTTGTAGAGCATGCCTAACGTGTGATAGACACAACTCACAAGGAAACCTGAGACCTCTTGGAGGACGGTTCCCTACACCTCAATATCCATTCCAAATCATCCATATGGATTTTATAGAACTGAGCCAGAGTGAAGGGAAAAAGTACTGTCTAGTCATAATAGATGCATTCTCAAAGTGGACTGAGCTCTTCCTGACTAAACACCCAGACGGTCTTACGGTGGCAAAAGCACTCTGTAAAGATATAATCCCCAGGTATGGAATACCTGAGAAAATATACAGTGACAATGGAACTCGTTTTGTAAATCAAATTGTGAAGAAGATTGGTGTAATGTTTCACATTGATCTGAAAAAACACTGTGCTTGCCACCCTCAAAGCCCTGGTTTAGTAGTAAGGATGAATGGAACAATTAAAAATAGACTGAAAAAAATGTATTGAAGAGACAGGGAGACCATGGACACAATGTTTAGACTTAGTGAAATTATATATCAACATTACGAATCAAACTCCTCTTCATCGCAGGCAGCTGTGCGCTGGAGACCATAAATGGCCACAGCAGGAGACGGACTGTTACTGAACATGTGCACTCTTATTCGGATGTCGATGATCTCCTTGCTGGTGTCGTCATCCTTGAACTACATGAAACGCAAGAAATCTTGGCTGTCCTCTCTTATGATGAAACTGTGGAACATCTGTTTGATGTCTGCAGTCACGGCCACTGGTTCTCGTCTGAAGCGAGCAGACTATTATTCAGGTCTGGACCCTAGAGGAGAACATCGTTCAGAGAGATGCCTTGTTTTTGTGCGCTAGAGTCAGAGATGACTTTGATCTCCCCAGGCTTCTGTGGACGGTATATCCCGAACATAGGCAAGTACCAACACTCTTGGTCTTCTTGCAGGGGTGGGGCTACCTCCACGTGGTCCCGGTCAAAAATCTTCTTCATGTAGGTGATGAAGTGAGCCTGCATTTCAGGTTTCTTCTCCAGTGTGCATAGGAGAGAAGTTAGGCATGCCAATGCAATGTCTCTATTGTTGGGGAGCTGCTGGCGTGGCTTTTGGAATGGGAGTGGTGCCACCCAACTGTTGCTGTCATCCCTGACCTTTTCTCTGTCCATGGTTTCCAAAAGCTGTCCTTTCAAAGATGGTGGTTCCTATGGCACCGTCATCGAAGATACGAGTGTTGCATGCAAGGGAAATCAGTTTACTGCTACATTGAACCGGTTGGGACATGTAGGAAGAAGAGAAGGGCGTCCATTGTCATGTACATGAGTGTGGTAAATACTCACATCTGTGGACTTGTGCACTGATTCTAGGCAGACGTCTCCCACCACGACTCAACCCAGGTCGAGTATCTGCGCATCTGCGATGGGCAATAGACTTTAGGTGAGCATGCCAATGTGCTGCCTCAGGTGTTGGTATTTCGGCCTTATCATCAGGCATGTTATTGCATTCAATCAGAGTAGGTAGTTTGACCTTTGTTGTTCTGTGTAAAGACTCGACTATAAAACCTGTAGCTCTTCTCTCTGTGGTTTCTGTCACACCTGCACAGGTGCGTAGGGTGTATGTCGAGCTTGCTCCTTTGATATTGAACAGGTTGAAGAATTCAGTTCTTGCAAGCAAACGGTTGTTCTGATCATCTAGGATTACATAGAGCTTGACTGCCTTCTCAGGGCGGCTCTCCAGGTAAATGTTAGCTGGGCAGATTTTCACACACGACCTTGTATTTCTGTCACCTCCACAGACTTCAGTACACTTTGAAGTGACAGCTGGCTGAGTACTCCTTCATCTTCCTCCCCGCCATGCTCGGTTGAAGTTGCACCAGCTGGTCCTGGATGAAGGGCTGCAACGTGAATGTCGCTGTCACATTCCTTACATTTGATGACTGCCTTACAGTTCCTGGCGAGATGACTGGTTGTAGTGCAACATCTGAAGCATATGCCATTTTTCCTTAAGAAACTCTTACGCTCCTCTAAAGGTTTGTTCCTAAATCCCCTGCAGTACCCGAGTGGATGTGGCTTCTTATGAAGTGGGTATTTCTTGTCAACATCATCCAAACCTTTACTTGAACTACTCAACTTACTCGCATTATCTGACAAGACCTCAGTCTTGTGGGTGTAGATTGAGCTTTTCCCAGGCCTCTTGGCTGGTTGCTCCAGTTCTGATGTAGATTGGTTTCCTGATGAAAGGGCAAAGCTTGGATAGTTGCGCATCCGTGCTTCTCTGCAGATAAAGTTACAGAAGAATGAGAATGGAAGAAAAGCAACATGATGCACTGCTTTGTATTGGGAACCTTGAGCCATCAACTTATCCTGAAGATTGTAAAGTAGCTTGTCTACTATCGGTGCTACACCACGAGCAGTGTCGTGGTAGTTCAGTCTGGGTAAGAAACCTTTGTCTTTAGCACACTCCACCTCCTGTAGGAGATCTCCTAGCTCTCTAAGTTTTACAGCATCCTTGTTACTAATCCGTGGAAAGTTGTCAATTCTGTCAAAGAGAGACTGCTCTACAATCTCAGGGGATCCGTAGAAGTCTTCAAGGCATTTCCAAACCTTTTCCAGGCCTGTAGTAGGATTAGTTATGTGCTTGTCTCGAATCCTCCTAACATGATGTGCAGACTGTTCTCCTAAGCAGTTTCAAAGAAGATCTAGCTCCTCACTAGCTGATAGGTGCACTCCCTCTATGGCAGGGGTCGGCAACCCGGGGCTCCGTAGCCACATACGGCTCTTTCGCTCTCTGTGGCAAGCAGTACGGAGCAAGGACACTGATCAAAGCTGTTCACTTTTTTACGCTAACTGCCTCAGAATAGCGGTAACTAGTCACTCATCAGTGAACAAGCGAGAGTTACACAACAACTGAATGACACACCACACTCATGGTTGTAACATCAAACTACCAAAAAACACTGAACTCCCACAGTGCATTGCAGCACATTTACTAGTTGCTATCGAGTATTTAATTCAAATGTAATTTTATTTTAGTGCGTTAGTTTTTTAAATATAATTCTAAATTTAAATTGATGATGATCTTTTAACATTAAAAAAAAACAATGTGTTTAATTTTTTGTCGCTCAAAAAATACATCATAACCGCTGACGTGCGACACCCACCATCAGGCACAGCCCGCTATTTATTGAATTTTTCGACCCCAGGTAAGCCAACCGTGGATAAATCCCTGTTATGTTACATAAATGCAATTTCGTTTTCTTTCTAGCAGTTCTTTCATTTCATAAATGCAACACACTATAGGCCTAGCATAGTGGTAAAAACGATATATGCAGTGTTATCCTCATTTTAGATGTCAAAGGGGTTTTGTGGCTCCCAGTGTTTTCTTTTCTGTGGGAAACGGATCCAAATGGCTCTTTGAGTGTTGAAGGTTGCCGACCCCCGCTCTATGGCATTCGTGAAAGATGACTTCCATGACCAATAGTTCTCGGGATTATTGAGTCCAGAGGTAATAAGCTCACGACGTGCCAAGTACCTGGCGACATCACCCATGTCGGTGTCATTGTAGAGCGGTGGTTGTGGTGTAGTCTTCGCTGGTGAGGAAGAGAAACGTGGTGCCGGGGGGGCGACGTGTATCATATACGCACAAACTGACAGATAGCTAACAGCAGGATTTTAGAGAAAGTCAGACACAGGAGTATGTTTATGTTTCTTTACTTTTTTGAGTCATTTTTACTCTTCTTTCCATCCTTTTTGTAAAACTGAAATGAATATAACAAAAATATAACGCAAAATGAATTTACATTGATTACAATCTCAATGCACAATCCATAACAAATTATTTACGGTACTCTATTGAGTAAAACACAGAAAAAGTAACAAAATTTACAAGCAAAGGCTCTCCAAGGCACTAATGTAGCTGAAAAGAGGAGAGGAGCTGACTGCCTGAACGCATGGACCAATAATGAGTACACCTCCTGGTCACATGACCTTAACTGACCAATAGGAAAACACTTAACAACATAGTGTCTTTTATGACAGATTGCAACAAAATAAGACTAAAGTGTCACATCTAGAGGCCACAAAATATGTGCCATGACAACTTTTCAAGTCAAATTTACAGTGCGCCCCTAAATTTTCTGCTTGCGCCCCTAAAAGTTAAGTGAGGGGCCACTGTGCCCCTAGTAAAAAAAAAGTTCTAGTCTAGTGTATCACAGTATTTCTTGATCAGTTTAATGAAAAGAAAAGAAAAGGCTGTATTGATTGCGGATGGAGGATTCGCTCATGTGCATCATCCTGCACTTCTATGTCTGAGGTGTGAGTTTGAAGTGACAATTCACATGATTTTGCATCTTTCATAGTTGTAACTGACAGGAAACGCTGATCTTATCTTAAACCACCTTAAACCATTTCCTCTTCTCGATTCTCTGAAATACCAGTAAATCAACTGATAGGTATTGATATGAAAGCTCTGAGATATCAGATGGAATGTATATATAGGGGTGTATTTTTTAACCACCTGCTAGCAGCATTTGTAACTGTTGAACCTTTCAAGGTTCAGGGCTTCAACACATTCACTTAGACTTAGACTTAGACAGACTTTAATGATCCACTAGAGAAATTACTTTGTCACCGTAGCTTTGTTATACATAAAAGTAAGCACTCTTAAAAAAGAAAAAGAAAAAAAACACGAGAAACATTCAAATAAAATAAGATTAGATTGAAATTATTAACTAGCAAAATAAACAAATAAACAGTGTTCAAGGTAATGTGGTTGTTTGGCCAGTTGCATAGCAACAGCGGCATGGATTGTGTCTCATGGTGTTTCCTTGTCCTTGTCGCTGAGGGAGGGATGAAAACGCCAACAGAGTGTGTCAACCAACAGAGCACAGGCACACTGTGGTTGGTATGAACCAGGTCTCCAAAGCCCTTCTCATGGCACACTCCCTCTGGGTCCCATCAAGTGCACACAGTCCATCCATTCTGCCTCCAAAGACCTCAAAGAGCTGCTGATCACAGGAACACACCACGGGACACAACAGCCGCTCCACTGTGAAGTAAAATAACCCCTGATTTAAAATGCAAAGTCTAACTAATTTTGATTAGACTGATAAAGAATGAACCATAAATCTATATAATAAATTTTGTCTAAATAAATTTCACTAAATGAGAGAGTGTCCTATTGGGTGTTGGGGTACAAGCCCAGCTACAGTAGAGCATTGATTTGAACTCTGAAACTTAGTCAGAAATCTCCCATGGCATTCAGATGAGTGAGACAAACATTACAGAGGGAAACTAAAAAAGGGTACTGAAAGACAAAGTAAAGTGACAGCCTTTGCTGCTTCCCTTTTTGGGCCCTGATTCTCAGCTCACATGGTTCCCTTTATTATTTATTTATCTTTTTACACCTAGTGAACAAAGAAAACACAAATCATTTTTTGTATTTTTATTATAATAATAATTGTTATTATTGTTGTTGCTTACAGTGTAATACTTTTTACTATTTTTATTTTTATTTTGTTTTATGTTAATTTATTGAATTAAGCTACTGTGATGTGTTACTGCTTTGCTTTTGGGGGCGCTGGGCCACCGCCCTCTCTGTATATAAAAAAAATATATAAAAATATACTTTAATATATTCAGTTTTAAATGTCAGTTTTACCTACCAGTGTGTGTGCCTAGATAAGTTACAATTCCACCAATTGACAGACAGACTCGTATAGTTTCCCCCCTGACGAGTGCCCCAGAAGTGCAGCGAAATAGCCAATTGTGTACAGTTGCTAGAGAAAATTTATAAATAAATGGGCAATCAGAGAAGAAAGCTTGTGTGGCGCAGTCAGTCAGTCAGTCAGGCAGAGGAGTGATGGAAAACTGAACAGCAATTAGCAGCTTCCACCATATTCAGTGAGATCTGCCCGTTTGTAAGAAGGACGATAGAGGAGTTGGTAGGAGCATAAATCATGGCTGATAGGCTGTGGAATAGCCAATGCTCTTCTCTGTTTTTCCTTGTATTCTTTTTTAAAATGAAAAGTGTGATACACCGTGGACACAATCAGGACAGTGACACTTAAAGCACCTCCCCAAATGTATCAAGAAGCATAAACGATCAAGAGTTCATATGGAAAACTGCATCAAGCTAGCTGTGCTAGGAAAGATTAGCATAGCAACGCAGCTGGATGACGGCACAATGAAGAGGTCGATAAGAACACCAGGATCATTGAGAAATTTGCCACTCGGAAAGACAGACGAGCAAAGTTCTTATACAAATAAGAACTATCCATCCACTTGAGAGTTTCTTTGCCAAACATTTCGAAGCTGAAGGCATGCCATTGGCTATGGTTACGTGCAGTTAATGGGCTACAAATCCCTTACATTGGCTATTTGGAACTTGACGTTCAGGTATTAGGCAAGCAAATCCCCAAGCGTGGTGTACTAGTCATCAAGCACACGCCTGATGCCAGCCCCAATCCAGACATCTATGGATTTCTCGGCATGAATGTGATCCGTGAGTGTTACAAGGAACTGTTTTTGGAACATGGCACTGCACTTTTTGATCTTCCCCCTGTCAAGCAGAACCCATGGCAGGAGGCATTGCAATTCTGTCACAGAGCCCAACTGCAGCCTGAATTCCAAGCGAGTGGCCCAGTTAGAGTTAAGGGCCGAAGGAGAATTCACATCCCAGGAGGCACAATGAAATTGGTGCCCACTACTTGCAGGAAGGCATCTACAGTCCACAAGGAGTCAGCCCTCTTTGAACCGCTGGAGGCAGGTCTGCCTTATGGCCTCCTTGCTTCCCCAGTCCTGGTCAGAGTGGTAAATGGGACTGCCTTTACCCCTTTCACCAATGTAGGGACCACAGAGGCAACCTCATTCCTGAGCGCTGTAGTCCCTTTGCCTCCCCAATTGTGAAAGACTCCACCATCAGGTTCTGTGTTGATTATCGCCTCCTGAATGCAAAGACTAGGAGAGATGCTTTTCCCCTACCTCGTATTGAGGAGACCCTTGATGCCTTGTCTGGTGCGTGCTGGTTCTCGACATTGGATCTAGCCAGCGGGTATAACCAAGTCCCAGTTGCTGAACCTGATAAAATGAAGATAGCCTTCTGTACCCCATTCGGGCTGTTTGAATTTAACAGGATGCCTTTTGGCTTGTGTAATGCCCCCAGAACTTTTCAAAGGCTAATGGAGAGAATGTTTGGATGACAAAATCACCAATCCCTTTTGTTGTATTTGGATGATGTCATTGTTTTCTATGCCACAGTGGATGAACATGTGCGACGTCTGGGAGCTGTGATGGAGATCTTGCAGTTGCAGAACCTGAAGGCTAAACTGGAAAAGTGCTGCTTCCTGAAAACAGAGGTGAAGTACCTAGGCCATGTCATTTCCAAAGATGGTGTAGCTATTGATCCTGACATCTGACACCTGACAAATCTCTGTAGTGGCCAATTGGCAAACTCCAAAGACTGTTTCTGAGCTGAGGTCATTCCTCGGCTTTGCAAGCTATTACCGTCACTTTGTTCAAGGCTTTGCTAAGCTGGCTGTACCTCTCCATTAACTTGTGGCTGAATTGGTGGGCTCAAAAACCAAAAAGCCATCCAAACAGCCCTTACAGGAAGTGTGGTCAGAGCAATGTGGAAAAAAGCTTTCAGGATCTCAAGGCAAGATTAGTGGATTCCCCTGTACTGGCATATACTGATTTTTCACTCCCCTGCATCCTTGAGATTGATGGCAGCCACTGGGGGCTTGGTGCAGTACTACCAGCAACAGGATGGTGGAATGCGCCCAGTTGCATATGCTAGTAGAGGCTTAAGGCCCACAGTACGAAGCATGTCAAACTATTCCTCAATGAAGCTGGAGTTTTTAGCCTTGAAATGGGCTATGACAGAAAAATGTATCTATAAGAGTATCTGTTGGGCCATAAATGTGTTGTCTACACAGATAACAACCCCTTAAGCCATCTGTCCAATGCAAAGCTTGGTGTGTCAGAACAACGTTGGGCTGCCCAACTCTCTGCCTTTGATTTCACAATCAAGTATTGCCCCGGTTGCACCAATGGCAATGCCCATGCACTTTCTCACCAGTACCAACCATCTGACTCCATGGCACAAATTGAAGCCTTGCTGCCTGGCACCTCACTGCCGGACGCCTTACTCCACACTGACGCTCCACCTCACCAACAGGCCAACTCACTCCTCTGCTGATCTTGCTGCCTTGCAGAAAAACGACACCATTATTATTGTGTTCCTGAGGTTTTGGCAGAGAGGAGCAGGGCCAAACTGGCAAGAACGTAAGGGTCTATCTCCATCTGTGCTGGAAACGCTGCGGCAGTGGAAAAAGTTGGTGGAAAAGGATGGGGTCCTCTACCGGCAAGTGTTCAGACATGATGGTGGGGAGGCAGTGCGCCAGTTGATGTTACCACAAGCCCTGAAAGGTGAGGTCACGCACCAATTACACAGTAATCATGGCCACCAGGGAATGGACAGAACATTTGAATTGCTGTGGAGGAGGTGCTACTGGCCTTTTATGTTTAAGGACATCCAGAACCACTGCCAACAATGTGAACGATGTGCGTTGGCCAAAGCAGTTCGCCTCAAACCTAAGACAACCATGGGCCACCTCCTGGCGTCCAGGCCAAATCAGATTTTAGACATGGACTTTACATGCCTGGAACCCGCTGCTGATGGCCGTGAAAATGTATTGATTCTAACTGATGTGTTTTCTAAGTATACACAGGCCATTGCTACCAGGGAACAGCCCTACTTCCTCATGTTTGGCCAAGAGCCCCAGCTGCCTGTTGACTTCCTGTTAGGGATGGTGGAGGAGCCAGTGCAGGGCCCTGTCCACAGCTGTGTACAAGACCATCACAACCCCCTGAAAGTTGCATATGAAGGAGTCCAGAAACAGATGCAAGCTGCGGCCCAGAAACGTGCAGATCAGCAGAGTGGACCTGCTTCAGATCCACTGCAGTTACACCAGCTGGTGTACCTTTGAGACCACACCATAAGGGGCAGGAACAAAATCCAAAGTCCTACCCCCTTCCATATCCTTAAGGTCCCTGGTGCTGGTCCAGTGTATACACTAGCCCCTGTAACTCATCCCGAAAAGGTAAAGCACATCAACAGACAGTTTATCAAGCCAGTTGCTAGTAATCTCTGTGAAGAGATTGACATGTCAGCACATCTATCTACTCCCCTTCATTTATCCCCTGTCGTTGCGCCATGAAGGACAACACGCTCTACTCCATTTATGCCCTCTACAATCTTGGTGCATTGTTGGGGCGCCAATGCAAAAACAAGGGGGTCAGATGTGAGGGCTGACACCTGAGTGGGAAGTCCCGCCCATCTAGGTAAGGAAGGAGTTTTCCCCCTTTATAAGCTCAGGTGTGGACAATTACTGCCTCTTTGTCTGGGGCCTCTGGATGTCAGGTAGGACTGATGTGTAGGAATAAGTGAAGCTGCTGTCTGGTGAAACAACTCCTGTTTAAATGAGTTTGTAACCCCTCTTTGTCTGGGGCCTCTGGATGTCAGGAGAGAGTCTGCGTTTCACTGCTCCCCTGGTCGAGCCACTGCACAAAGCCAGTCACCCTACCTGGGCCAGCTCCAGTGGTAATCTTGTTGACGGATTTGGTGCCAGACTGCTGCTTTGTCGGGATGAATGTAACTAGGCTGTAGCATCAGGACTGATTATAACCAACCATTTAAAGGACTAAAGGACTGGGAAACTCTTACCTTTCTGACTCACATTCATACTGTTCAACTGCTTGCAAAATTATCCTTGATGTCTATATATTGCACACATTGTTTTAATGATTGATGGCTGTGAACCAATTGATTTTTTTTTACTATATTTTGTTTTGTCTTTTGTTCTAGGCAGACGGAGGACCTGCGGGGAGTACGCATGGGATACACACACACATTGCATGCATGGTGGTAGATTCGCCCTTTCTGTTGCAGTGTGCAGTTTGCAGTAGGTTGCAGTACTCACGGTGTATACACGTGGTGGTTGTTGGGGTTGGCGATAGAATCTCCCTGCAGTGAGTATCCTGTCTTGTATTTATGTTATTTTATTCTAGTAGTTGGCATAGTACTCATTTTAGTATTCTTATCATTGTATAATAAAAAGAATTGATAACACTTTTTATGAAGGTTCGATTTATAATGCCCTATGAATGCACTCATAATATTTTATAAGGTGTCTATAAAGCATTATAATGGTCATTATTACCATCTATACATATTCACAAGTCGTCATAACCAACTTCATGATGCACTATGACAACTGGTTATGAATGATTATAATTTTAATCTGAATAGTGCATTATAAATATGTCAATATCTGCCTAGTCACTTGTTCATTTTATGATGCATCATAACTACTTTGCTTTGCTAAATGTACATAGTGATGCATAATGAGTTTTGACTTCACCTAAAGTGCTTTATATCTCTAGTTATAAGTATATGTAATAAAGTTATAATAATGTATACATCTCCCTACAGCACACAGTTATAAACATCTATGCAATATCATAAGTGCTATTTGTCAGTGCTAAGTAAAGTGACAAGAATATGACACTATTATTAACAGATATAAGTTACTATGAGTAATTAAAAGGTGCAATGAACTAAGTCCTGAGTCTGGCATCTTTACCCCATATGCACAATGTTAATATCATAGGTGTTATTTGTCAGCTTTAGGTAAATTAGTGCAAATGAGGTGTTGTGGATATAAGACTATTATAAACAAATATGAGGCACAATGAAATGAGAGCCTGGAAGGTAAAGACAAAAGGAATGCATTTAGTTCACTTTATTTTCATTTAAACCAACACACATAATCAGAATGATTATCAATGTTCTGAGCACATTACACAAACACATGAAACAGGCCACAAAGAAATGTCCTAGAAACAATCCTAGAAATGTGGCTCTTAAAAGTGCCTTTGGGTTGGTGAGGTGATTCAGGGTCAGAGGTCAGGAGATGGTTTGACAGCAACTACAAGAAGAACAGAGGGAAATCTTTAGTGCTCTAGCTGGGTTTGTTTTTTTTTTTATGCAGAAAGGTTTGATTGAAAACACATAAGCAGATCACGTTTTTTTGTTTAAAGCAGCCTAATGAGACATTGTGTTACCGCATATCATGCAGGCAGCGCAGATTACCCGTAGGTGGCTTAAGCTAGCTACACGAAAGTTACCAGACACGGCTAGTTTTAACTCACAAGTTAGATCGTTTTCATATTCTTGAGTTTAATGATTGAAACCATTCGAACTCATTGCTTTAATATGTAATCGATGTGCTTCATGTAAGCAAAGTAAGGCATTAGCTCACAAAACACTAGCAGGACAGAGAGACAACCTACCTGTCCTGGAGAGGACTCAGTGGAGAAAGGAAAGAAAAACCGCTTTCTGATACAGTCAATGCTTTACGACAGTGGGTGGAGCTGTGGACGGAGGTGGGTGGGTGGGGTCAGAGGTCAGGGGTCATGGACTAAGGAATGACATTTCTACAATAACAATAATATAAATAAAAACGATATTAAAATAATATCTGACGGCATTCAATAAAGGCGGATATTTCTAGCGATCCTGTATAAGAGACCGATATAACAAATAACCATTAATTTTTTTTCGAATCTCAAAGTGCCGAATCCTGCAACAAAATTGACGTTACATTAAAAACCGAAATAAGACCATTACAAATCTAGTCTAAATGAAATAAAATCAAACCTCTTCATTGCGCAGTGTCACATTGACAGTGGTCCTCATAGCACGAAATAACTTCCAATTGAAATACATCAGTTTGAAATTCGTTTCGAGCGGCATGAAAATTTGAGAAAAATCGGCAGGCACCAAACAATAGATTAATTTTCGTGACAGTTTCACATCCACTGTGAGACCGGGTTGGCATTTAACCGCTTCTTTATACAGGATCGCTAGAAATGTCCGCATTTATTGAATGCCGTCAGATATGATTTTAATATCGTTTTTATTTATATTATTATTATTGTAGAAATGTCATTCTTTAATCCATGGCCCCTGACCTCTGACCCCACCCACCTCCCTCCTCAGCTCCTCCCACTGTCGTAAAGCATTGACTGCGGGTTTTCTGCTCTTTCTTCGCTGAGTCCTCTCCGGGACGGGTAGGTTGTCTCACTGTCCTGCTAGTGTTTTGTGAGCTAATGCCTTACTTTGCTTACATGAAGCACATCGTTTATATATTAAAGCAATGAGTTCGAATGGTTTCAATCATTAAACGCAAGAATATGAAAACGATCTAATTTGTGAGTTAAAACTAGCCGCGTCTGGTAACTTTCGTGTAGCTAGCTTAAACCATCTACGGGTAATCTGCGGTGCCTGCACGAAATGCGGTAACATAATGTCTCATTAGGCTGCTTTAAACAAAAACACGTGATCTGCTTATGTGTTTTCAATCAAACCTTTCTGCATAAAAAAACAAACCCAGCTAGAGCACTAAAGATTTGCCTCTGTTCTTCTTGTAGTTGCTGTCAAACCATCTCCTGACCTCTGACCCTGAATCACCTCACCAACCCAAAGGCACTTTTAAGAGCCACATCTCTAGGACCACGCCGTGCCACTTTTGTGGCCTGTTTCACGTGTTTTATGTGCTTATGTAATGTCAGCATTGATGATCATTCAGATTATGTGGGTTGGTTTAAATGAAAATAAAGTGAATTAAATGCATTCCTTTTGTCTTTACTGTCCAGGCTCTCATTTCATTGTGCCTCATATTTGTTTATAATAGTCTTATATCCACAACACCTCATTTGCACTAATTTACCTAAAGCTGACAAATAACACCTATAATATTAACATAGTCATTTATAATATTGTGCATATGGGGTAAAGATGCCAGACTCAGGACTTAGTTCATTGCACCTTTTAATTACTCATAGTAACTTATATCTGTTAATAATAGTGTCATATTCTTGTCACTTTACTTAGCACTGACAAATAGCACTTATGATATTGCATAGATGTTTATAACTGTGTGCTGTAGGGAGATGTATACATTATTATAACTTTATTATATATACTTATAGCTACAGATATAAAGCACTATAGGTGAAGTCAAAACTCATTATGCATCACTATGCACATTTAGCAAAGCAAAGTAGTTATGATGCATCATTAAATGAACAAGTGACTAGGCAGATATTGACATATTTATAATGCACTATTCAGATTAAAATTATAATCATTCATAACCAGTTGTCATAGTGCATCATGAAGTTGGTTATGACGACTTGTGAATATGTATAGATGTAATAATGACCATTATAATGCTTTATAGACACCTTATAAAATGTTATGAGTGCATTCATAGGGCATTATAAATACAACCTTCATAGAAAGTGTTACCAAAGACTTTTGTTATAAAATTATAACCATCTGTTTCTGTTTATTTTTAGGTCCTCTTTTCATTTATTTCATTTTTGCAAATAAATATTATTATTCATTGACTGCACGACTACGACTCTTCTTACCTGTAAAATTTTCTTGTGTCAATTGTCCAGCAATTGCAGCCTCTGTTGGTACTTGTTGATACCTGTTCCTCATTGTATTTACTGGACTTGGTCACACAGTCACTCATATTACACGGACCTTAGAAACAGAAGCACACGTCTCTTTCTCTCATGCACTCACTCACTCACTCACTGTTTATTTGTATAGATTCAGCTGTTCATAGCTTTGCTGTAAAGTTCTCTCAAGAACTACAATATTGTATTGTGTCTGATACCCTTGATATCCTTTATAAAGCAGGGATGGAGTCCTATACAATTGTAAATAGTTAATTTACTTTGTCTGTTTAACTGGTGATTTTGAAAAGAAGATTGAATCATTATTGATTTGAATTGTAGCCATTTGACTGTTGACTGTTTTCTTGTGTGATGGACTGGGCAGAGAAATGTATTGTCACATCAGCCCCACCAAGAATATTTTTTTTTCACCAGCCGCCAAAATACAGCTTTACTGCTGCTGGTGTCTACATGTTACCACACAAGCGATATCTCTCAGCTTGATCGTGTATGAACGATGAACCCGGACATATAACACTTTGCACAGAAACCACAGTGATTATTCACTAGATGGTCAACGCTGTGTCTTCTGCAAGTGATATTGTGTTTATCTTATTCAGATTGACATTCATATGAGTAGTACAAAATGAGTTGTGCAATGAATGAACACAATATACACATTTGGCCGCAAATTTGGCAATGAGGTAGATTTTGAATTTCAGTAACATAGAGAAGCCACAAGATGGTAGTATAGTATACTACCAATAATTTAGTCCAGTCTAATACAGCAGTAATTTTTTGGTGCTGCTTAAATCAATTATACGATTGTTTGAATTATGTACAATAAACAACTTATCAGTTTTAGTTAGCATTCAAATAAACAGTTGGGGGGCGGCACAGCAGCTCGGTGGTTAGCACTGATGCCTCCCATCAGGGTGGAGTTTGCATGTTCTCCCTGTGTCTGCGTGGGTTTTCTCTGGGTTTTCTCCAGTTTCCTCCCACCTCCAAAGACATGCTCCTAAATTGACCTTAGGTGTGAGTGTGAATGGTTGTTTGTCTATGTGTTAGCCCTGTGATAGAGCTGTCCAGGGTGTACTCCGCCTCTCAACCCATGACAGCTGGGATAGTCTCCAGCAACCCCCGAGGTAGCAGAAGATGAGATGAGATAAACAGTTAAGTTGGAATCAATTCCTAATAAGAATTATTTGACTTTGATAAATGAATAAATATCATCTATGTAAAAAATAGCCAACATTGTAAGTGTAACTCCTTCAAAGAGCAGTCAAAGGAATAATTACTATTAATATACTATGACCAATGTCATGTAATCTATGTGTTAATTCCAGTGCCAGTTTGTGTTTCTACAGTTCTTCCAGAAGAGGATGCTGTTTCACTGGAATTGTCAGTTTCCTTTCAACTAGCATTCTTATTTTGTGTTACAACCTTGTGGAAGAAAGCCACTGTCTTCTGTTAGTGTCCCTTGCTGGCTAATATCTCTCAGGATATAATGAAGATGTGTTGTGTTTTCCCATCCCTGGCATGTTTTACAATATGTAACATTAATCTGTTGATACAAGCCTTTTCCCAATAATTTAAAAGCTCTGACCCTCATTTAGAATTATAATAAATGTACAGTATCCTCTTAAGTATTTCACTCTATGCATGACACAGTAAAGAAGGGTCAGGACTTTAGTTAAAGAGAGAGTTTTTTATTTGTCTGAAATAACTCTTAGGAAGGAAAAACAGCTTCCATTGTTCTTCTAGATAACATTCTAATGGTAGAAAACCAAGTCTTAGAGGACAACAACTTTCCCTCAAAGCTTGTATCTTAATAATTGTATTTTCCATTAAGAGAATTCAAGTCTGCTAAATGATGCATGTATGAACGGTGTGAGTTATTTTTTATGACTATTTTCTTCTCTTTCACCGTCATTTTTGAAGTATAAATATGCATTATACTACATAATAAATAAAACCCCCTGTGTTTTAAAATGGATGACTCAACTCTCTTTATTTACCAGTTGCCATGGTGAATATTCGCTATCAGAGTTCAGGATCAACTCACCAGAGTTTGGTACGCCTATTTTCTAAAAGGGGCTCTGCCTCTCTGAGCTCCTAAAGTATTCAAACCAAAAAGAGCGTAACTCACACATATATAGGCCATGTTTCTAGCAAAGCAAAGTTTGTGAAATTCCTAATATATACTCCAAATAGATTTTCAGCATAGAGTTATGCATGTGTAAAACAGAGTCAATGCATGTAGCCTGCTACTGGGTGAGAATGTCACACTGATGTAAAATAAGAAACCACCTGATAGTGATGCTAAAGACAAGCTGAGAAAATCACTTAAATTCAAAATAATTACACCAGTTATGTCTGAGCCATGCTTAGCACAGGTTAATCATTTGGTGTAAATAAGAGGTTTAATGTGTTTAACTGAAAGGCTTCAGAGCTTCATTGTTACTTATTAAACCAGATGATGTATTAACTCATTCTACACTGATAAACACAAAGCATATAGCAGAACTTACAAGCCCATAAAATAGCACCGCATGCACAGATGACTGACAGATCCAAACTTAGCAATAAACTTAATCTGATGTAGCTGAACCAAGAATAAACTAAATGAGGGCCTGGTGACTCAAACTCCTAATAGAATTGTCAACCTGTAAAAACAATAACAGTATTTAAACTAAATTCATTTTGACAAACACAACTACCATCCTCAGTCACCATCCATTATGATGTCATGCTTTTCAAGCTTTAGCTTTTAGCTTTAAATAAGATGTCTAAACATGTTTTGCACTATTTTAACAGTGTCATTCTGAACTATCAATATACTATTATTAGTCTTCTTGAGCCTGTACGACACATTTATAATATATACTAAATGTATACATACAAAAGAATCTGGGATTCTTATTTTTAATTAATGTTGAGAAGATGAGAAGTAATAATAATGATAATAATACAATTTATTTGTGGGCACCTTTTGAGGCACTCACGTTTTAAAAAAAACATCATGTACACAGGTACAGAGAGAACACAGTGAGAGAGCAGCCATTTATTGATTAAAATTTGATACAATTCCTGCTTGGTGGACTTGCAGAATGCAGTAATTCACACATTTAAAGACATTATTATAAGCGGGATATGTAGTATCTAATATAAGCACCTATCACATCTATGACTCAGCTGTGAGTAAACTCTTAATTAACTTGAAACTTAAATTTCAAACCATGTCACTTTCTTAACCAGATCACATTCATGTTTAGATGCAGTGTTTTCATTTTAAGACTAGTTCCATAGAAGCCAGGTCTTTATCTGGAGACATCAGGTCTATGGAGTCAGTCTCAAAACAAACAGCTGGTTAGTTTTTTTTTTTTTGTTTTTTTTTTGTTTAGTCAAGTGTTACATGTATCAAGGCTTTCTATTACGTTTCATAATTTCATCGATCCAATGTCTGCAGTCAGGTATCTTGGTATACTTGTAGACTGGTTTGTCCTTGTGCATGATGCTGGCAGACACCAACCCGTATGCCTTTCCATCGCAGACCAATGGACCACCAGAGTCTCCCTGGAAGTACATGCACATTATGTAGTAAATACTTGAGTGAGCACTGAACTGATTAACACTGCACATTACAAGAATGTACTTACAGTACCAGGTCCAGCATCTCCCTCAGAGCAGTAGGCATGATGCTCTGCACATTCTGCAGTTAACGTCACATTAACTTCCATGAGTATACGAGACATATATCCGTTGTTTCTGGCTGTTTGTCCCCAACCACAAACTATACAAGATTTTGGGGTGGCATCGTCCTTATCTGTGAGAGGAATCGGTTTCACGTTGTGGTTGATTTTTACCTTGGAGCTCAACTTAACAAACAAAAAGAAAAAAATTATTTATTCGCATTAGTGCCTCATTTGATTCTGAAGAGCTTCTTTAAAAATGAAAAACAGTAAAGGAACATATGAAAAAGGACATTTTTGCCCTGATTATTGTTGCTGTATTTACCTTGAGAAGCATTATGTCATTTGTAAAAACTTTGTCATCGTACTTGGGATGTAGAAACGGTTTTGCAACTGACACATTTTGTATGCCGCTTCGGTTGAAGAAATCGTGAAGTCCTAGTAAGACATCGTAGGACCTGAAAGGAAAGAAGCAGGTCCAAAACCATTACTCTGGTTAAGCAAGGCTACTCTTTTATTGTATCAAAAAAAAACACAAAACACAAAAAATGTCACAACCTCATTCGGCATTGTCAGTGTGAGCCAAATCTGTTGCTTAGATAAGAAATGCTATTCGGGTGCAAACATTTCTGGCACCATCATGCTCAGATTTAAAAACTATTTAACTTACTCGGCCTGGCAGTGGGCTGCAGTCATCACAAAATCTTCATTCAGCAGGAAACCACCACAGTGTTCAGTCAAACCATTAGGCTGGTGCTTTACTAAAAGCACCATGTACGGCCTGCTGTGTTTCACAGCCTGGTGTCCTCCAATGATTTCACCTGAATGAACTGGGAAAAGAAAAACTGTCACAGATTGAAAAGTTCTATTATTATACACCTACTCCACACGTGATGAAAAGAGTCCCACCTTGGCCATCAAAAGTCAGCACCAGCATTAGTGCTACCAGTACACAGTGGATAGACATGATGAGAACACAGCCGGGCTGAGCCTCTGAAGAGCAGCAGCAGCAAGCAGCTTTTAAATGTTTCCTTGTCTTCAACACAGAAGGAAGTGATTGTGTAGACTGCATATGCAAATGATGTGGCTTTAAACCATAGTGCAATCTAAGGAGGCCACCACTGACACCTAGCGAGCGTGATTGAAATTTGGTAGTATAATCTTAACTTTTAGCATTTTGTTCACATCCACACAGCCTCGAAGAACTCTGTTAGCCTCATGGGCTCACCTGAAACACGTTCTTTCTTTCTGTTCAGCTGAATTATTTCTGACTTTTTGCCACATATTGATATGGATTGAGCCAAACAGCTATTTCCTTGTAATACCGACAAATCACTAATGTAGAAAGATGAAGTAATATCCTGCACCTTCTATTTACCAAACAACCATGTCGGACACTGTTTTGCCAGCTATTTTTGTATATTTTTTCATAATTCTGTAATTTTTTGATTACACTTTTTATTTTTGTCTACGTCTAAGTCTAAGCTACATCAAATACAGTCTTCACTTAGCAAAAGTGATGCTGCTACTTCTCAGAAGAAGTTATGCGGCCATTGGCTTGGGATGGGCGAAGATGTATCAGATTTTCACAGTGGATAAAAGAAAATAGTCCTATTTGTTGACATATGGAAGAACTGGAGAGAAAATGATATTCCAGTGCATCAAACTCACAGTGGAAACATGGGATGCTGGAGTCCAGTCAAACCAAATCAAAGCAACTTTATTTATATAGCACCTTCCATACAAATGTATTGCAACCCAAGCAATTTACACATCGAACAAACATATATAAAACAAGCCCACAGAAACCTCCCACTTCCCATACACACACACACACACACACACACACACACACACACACACACACACACACACACACACACACACACACACACACACACACACACACATGCACACAAGCACAAGCACACACACAAAGGAGCACATTATATAAAGAGCACAGATAAAATGAATGACATGGCTGAGCACGGACAGACTAGTGAGGAGACGCCATCACAGAGGACTGTCCACACCAGTGGAGTTTTGCACCTTCCTGAAACTGTCTGGAACACATATGTCAGATCATATTGGAATTACACGGGTTATCGGGTTAAAACTAGGATATGGAGATTGAGTGCTGCTGAAAAATGTGTGTTAATGTCAATGTACAATTTTTAGAGATGACAGTGATTTGTCAAGTTGACTTTTGCATTCCACTGTATGTAGATTACAGCCCAGCCCCTCATACCAAAGTACAAGAGAAAGAAATTCACATAAAACTGACTGGCACATCTGAACTGGAGCCAGTCGAACTCACTTTACGTCTTTGTAGTGTGACTGATAAGTGCAGAAACCAGTTGCAGTATCCAGCAAGTCAGAAAGAGCCTGTATGTATTTGTGCTGAAAGAAGCTGTGCAACTGACTGACATCCTATCTGCAGACATGAATACAATGAAGCACAAGAGATGCAGCGATACTTCAGCAGTATACAACAGACCAAATTACATGAACAGAGAACAACAGGAAGAGACTGATAATGATATCAGGGTGGTGGTTGGCGCTTTAGTCACTGTGCCCTACTAGAAGCTACCCACGAAAGAGGCAAAACCATACCAGTCATACATTTAACAGAGCTATTCAAACATAACTGTATTGAGATAACCAGATCTGAGCCCCCACTCAGTTCTTCACCTATTAATAATGGAATGGAAATATTGTTGGGCATTGTTGATTAGTTAGCTAATGGCATGTACTATGGCACTCTGTATAGAAACCACAGGTTTGTGGTATTATAGTATATATCTGATTAATATTATTAAAAAGGTATTCATGAATATAAATGCTATAATTTTCATGAAGGAATCACCTACCTCCATACCTCCATACCTAGGGAAACTTACTTATGAATCACACAGATTTATCTGATACATTTGAAATAAGAAATGAAAACTTGCATTAGGTGTGCCCTCCTCTGTCTCACCGCTGAGTTGATGTCTGGCCCTTGGCATTCATTCATTATCCCTTGGCACGGCTCGGGGAGCCTGGTCCTCCGCTGGTAGGGGCGTCTTGGGCTGGCAGTCTGTGTCCCCACAGCAGCTGGACGGGGTAGTTACCTAGGTTCTCAGGTGTCCTCTTGGCCGGGCTTTGTCTCCTGGTGCTGCATGGCGACGGGTCTGTGGCGGCTCCCTTAGGGACTCTATCGGTCCAGCATTGATCGGACTAGGTGGTGGATCCCCTCTCCCTTCTGTTCTTGCTTGGTTGGTCTGGTGGTGATCGCCGTCGCTCGCCATGTGCAAGAGAGATGCACCACCCTGAACCCAGTCAAACTTGAGTGAGGTGACTTGGGAGCACAGAACCGTACACACCACCAGTTCCTACCAGCACCACATGCCTCTCTTCCACTGTCAATCCTTCCACACCGTCTCTGTCCTTTGTTCTCCCCCTCTATTCACTGAGGTGTAGCACTGCTCTCCCTGCCACACAAGGTCACTCCACTCAATAAAGATCAACAGGACAGTTCTCAGGGAGGGCTGGTGATGGTCACACACACACGCACACTTAAGTAACAAAATATTCAGCTGCAAGAACATAACCTCGTCAACCTCATATAATGTTGACACCCTTTAACTATGTAGACAAATGCAGACCAAAAAAAAAAAAGATATTCATGAATATTTAGTGGCAGAATGTGACGCCTGAAACAGATTTGGTTATAATACATCTCTAAATATCTGGTCTTTTGCTTATGTGTTTTAGGTTTTGGGAAGGTGATTTCAAAAAAAATACTTGAAGAGATAATATTGAACCAGCAGTGTTTGAGGGAAGAGCTGTAAAAAAAAATCTACCCTGGATACTCTGAAGGCTCAGTCTAATACCAGTGTGTTTTTGACTGTTGATTTGTCTTCATTCCAAACACGTTAGGAGTCCAGGTCTAGTCTAGTGTATCACAGTATTTCTTGATCAGTTTAATGAAAAGAAAAGAAAAGAAAAGAAAAGAAAAGAAAAGAAAAGAAAAGAAAAGAAAAGAAAAGAAAAGAAAAGAAAAGAAAAGAAAAAAAAGAAAAGGCTGTATTGATTGCAGATGGAGAATTGGCTCATGTTACACCTGCTCCTTTTATTTATGAACTCAAATATGCATCATCCAACACTTCTATGTCTGAGGTGTGAGTTTGAAGTGAGAATTCAGATGATTTTGCATCTTTCATCAACTGTAGCTGACAGGAAACATTGATCTTATCTTAAACCACCTTAAACCATTTCCTCTGCTCGATTCTCTGAAATACCAGTACATCTGATAGCTATTGATATGACACCTCTGAGATATCAGATGGAATGTGTATATAGTGGGGTATTTTTTAATCACATGCTAGCAGTATTTGAACTGTTGAACCTTTCAGGTTCAGGGCTTCAACACATTCACTTAGACTTAGACTTAGACTTAGACAGACTTTAATGATCCACGAGGGAAATACTTTGTCACCGTAGCTTTGTTGCACATAAAAGTAAACACTCTTAAAAAAATGTGAGAAAGAATCAAATCACATAAGATTTAATTGAAATTACTATATAGCAAAATAAACAAATTTACAGAATTAGCAAGTAGTTAGCAAAAACAGTGTTCAAGGTTGTTTGGCCATTTGCATAGCAACAGCGGCATGGATTGTGTCTCATGGTGTTTCCTTGTCCTTGTCGCTGAGGGAGGGTGTGTCAACCAACAGAGCACAGGCACACTGTGGTTGGTATGAACCAGGTCTCCAAAGCCCTTCTCATGGCACACTCCCTCTGGGTCCCATCAAGCGCACACAGTCCATCCATTCTGCCTCCAAAGACCTCACGTTCCCCGTGAATACAGATGGCACCGTCAACCCGAACCTCCTGGCATCCGCAGCACTTCTTCTGAAATTCAGCGGGGATCGCAAGCCTCAATCTGGGCAGCTGAGGGGATACGGACAGTGCTAGCCGCTGATCACAGCAACACACCACGGGACACAACAGCCGCTCCACTGTGAAGTAAAATAACCCCTGAATTAAAATGCAAAGTCTAACTAATTTTGATTAGACTGATAAAGAATGAACCATAAATCTATATAATAAATTTAGTCTAAATAAATTTCACTAAATGAGAGAGTGTCCTATTAGGTGTTGGGCTACAAGCCCAGCTACAGTAGACTTAGCATTGATTTGAACTCTGAAACTTAGTCAGAAATCTCCCATGGCATTCAGATGAGTGAGACAAACATTACAGAGGGAAACTAAAAAAGGGTACTGAAAGACAAAGTAAAGTGACAGCCTTTGCTGCTTCCCTTTTTGGGCCCTGATTCTCAGCTCACATAGTTCCCTTTATTATTTATTTATCTTTTTACACCTTGTGAACAAAGGAAACACACATCAACTAGTATGTCAATTTATTATAATAATAATTGTTATTAGTATTATTGTTATTTACTACATAATACTTACATTTTATTTTTATTTTATTTTATTTTAATCTTATTGAACTAAGATACTGTGACAAAGTTGTGTTACTGCTTTGCTTTTTGCATCTCTTGAACCCTGAACGATCTTAGATTAATTAAGTTATACGTAAATAATTTATTCAGAACTTAAAAAAGTCATGAGGAAGAAAGTTAGAGCTATGTGCAAATACAGTTTTACTGCTGCTGGCGTCTACTTGTTACCGCACAAGCGATATCTCTGAGCTTGATCATGTATGAACGATGAACCCGAAGACAAAACATATTGCACAGAAACCCCAGTGATTATTCAGGAGCCAGCCAATGCTGTGTCTCCTGCAAGTTATATTGTGGTTATTTTATTCACATTCACATTCACATTCAGGAAACTTTATCTCCAGGGGGCAATTATGGGCAAACAGAGCAGGCAACAATGGTACAAGACTGAGTGGATTTAGGTAACATAGGATAAACAAATAGAATAAATGTACATAAAATAAATGAAAAAAGAAACACATGCCTAGTCATGAGTTGTGCAATGATTGAACACAATATACAAAATATATACATATATACACACTTAGGTACAAATGTGGTAATGAAGTAACATAGAGAAGCCACAAGTTGGCAGTAATTAACAAGTAATTTAGTCCAGTCTAATACCACAGTAATCTTTTTTTGCTACTGATTATTATTATTATTTTTTTTTTTTAAATCTGTTAATTTATTTTTCATCCCCGTTCAGAGTCAGCTTGAGTCATGAGTACCAGATTATTGATTAAGTTTGCAAAATCCCCTTGCATCTTTCATTGCTCTTTCATCATGTTTGGAACAGGAAGTATAGATCATTATCAGAAACTACTTCTGAGTTGTGAAATAGCGGTATGCAGTGTGAGAGGTTAATTAACATTCATATTCAAGATGGTTCATTTTTAACACTAAAATACTACAAATTTACCAGTCCAGGTGGAACAAGGAAATATTTAAGTCGTAATGCAGAGAACCAGACTGGTTGTGATCATGCAGACATCATAGGCCCTCTTCACCCTCTTCACACACGACTGCCTGGCCATCTACTCCACAAACACGGTAGTTAAATTTGCAGGTCTCATATTGCCCCTGTAGTGGCTTCCTTGTCACTAGCTGTGCAGACTGGTATGAGGGGCTTGTACGCTTGATTGAAAGTTTCCCAAAGTTTCCCTTATGCTGATTTATTTTTGGATACAACACTACACATTACATTCCTTGGCATACTCTACATGCTACACTCACTGGCTTGGTCAAAAACTGTATGGCTTCCCCAGTGTGTACCTGATTAGACAATGAACCAGAGGTCTAAAGATGCTGTCACCTACTGACACAAATGTGCACAACACCCACAAGAAACAAACAAAATGAACAATTTGGCCCCTACAGCCCCTTTTCTGGGTTTTTCGCTCAGTGTGACCCAGCATTTTTCACTCTGACGCTGATATATCTGCCAGTTACATTCTGACTTGCTGGCCTGACAGACTGTATCAATGTAGAAGCTTCAGCTCAAAAACAAGTTTCGGTCTACTCCCATAAAGACTGATCTCTGAAGGACAGAGATTTTTGTTCAGTTTTTCAATCAAACAAATTAAATGTGTTGTTACACGATCGTTAATGGAAGCACATAGATAAATGGTGACTGTGTTTATATACAGCTTAGATTCAAGATTAAAGATTCAAGATGACTTCAGTGATCCCCACAGGGAAATTGAAGAATATACGTGAATCAGACACAGACATAGGAGCAAGAGTCAAATTGAAAATAAAATAAGGCAAAATAAAAAAGATAATAATATTAAAAAAATTGAAAAAAAAACAGGTAGTAAGTAAGAATTTCAAGAGAAATATACAGTCCAATCTAAAGTCCTATTAACCTGGAATATACAGCATTTATGTACAGATATGAGATATCCAGACTTTTTAAAGTGTCTCACTCCCAAAGTATAGCACTATCCCATACTTTTTTTAACGATCATGGCAGTGCTAAGGAAAAGAGGAGATTTGGGGCTGATTTTGGGGCAGATATCGGGCTCTGTGCAGGACACAGTGATTTATTCTAATATCAGCAGCCTTTTGAAGGAGCAGGGGTTTGACCAGTCCATTTTTTGGTCAGCATCTTGTTGTACATATTCTTATATTTTTTACTTTTTTTTTTACTTAAGGGTGGTAAGTGTTATTTAAATGTCCGCGTATTTCTGTGTAGCTTTAAGCCGGGGCCTCTGCAAAGTTTCGTTATGTTCTCATAACAACAATTAAGAGCCTTTATAAAGAATCTTGAATCTTGGATAGCTACTATGACTTAACAGACTCTGAAAATGTATATGATGTTTGTTCAGTCCATTTTGTGGTTGCCTCTGGGTTTGAAAGCGAATGCAACTTAGCATACAGAGTTCATTTAATCATAACTGTCTTTCCCCATTACTATGTTCTTCATATACCCCATGAAAATATTTCACATCTTCTCATGTTATTACTGTTGAAAACAATTAAAGGAAATAAGTAGTGGTTGTTTGAATAAATAAAAAAGAGCACCCTATACTGTATGTGTGTGTGTGTGTGTGTGTGTGTGTGTGTTACATGGGGTATATGGTGTGTGATAACAAATTAAGATGTTAAGATGGCCTTAATTGTTATTACCTAAATACCTAAACCTGTACCTAAATGTTCAAAAACATGTTAAAAAAAGTTAAAAAATAATTGGAAAATAATTTGAACGCGCAGATGCTGTTTGTGGGTCCATAGAAGTTCAATAATGAGAAGATGGTTGCAACCTCACATTCACCCATTCATCACAAGGAGGCAGTGCTGTCTTTTCTGTCGACTCGGTTCAGCTGAAGAAGAAAACTATACAGAGTCTAACTGAGTGAATGAACAGTTTATTGCACAGCGCAATAACAATGTCGAACACACACACACACACACACACACAAACACATATATATATTATATATATATTGTCTATATATACATGTTCAGTTGTTGGCCAGGAACATACATGTAGTATTTTCGTATTAATACAACATGATGAAAAACAAAAAAGGGGGGGGGGGGGGGCGGGGGGGGGGGGGGGGGGTAATGACAAACACAAACTTTTTGTATGTGCACTATGGTAACTACCTTAAGAAACATTAGTGCACTATGGTTACTACCTTAAGAAACATTACGTCATTTTTAATAAAAAGTTGGGTCGTAGCCCTTGTGTGCAAATGTTTGGTCTACAGGTATATGCTGCATTTCAGGACTTGCATGTATTTTGTGAAATCCTAGAAGGACTGTGCTAAAAATAAATAAATCAATAAGAGAAAAAATATATAGGTTTTCTGGGTGAACATCGTGTACGCAAAGCGAAACAGCTTGTCACACTTTATGAAAGCATCATGCAGGCTTTTTGGCAAATACTATACATGTTATACATTTAGTCACAATGCTTCAGCCTAGGATGTGGTTGGGTTTATTTTATTCAGGGCCTTATACTTTCTGGTAGGATTTCTGACCATAGCTAATTATAAAGCGTGTTGAACATACTCAGCTAGGCAGTGGGGTGCAGACATCACAAAACCTCATTCAGCAGGAAGACACCAAAGTACATTGGCCCTTTACCCTGCACCACCCTCTCTCAAAGCACCATGTACAGCCTCCCACGTGGCAAACTCATGTCCTCCAAAGAAAGCTTGAATTGAGAAAAAGAGAAAACAATATGTTGTCAAATATCCATCAGGAGCCGAGCCGAAGTATTGGCAGTTGGCAGTGGCTGAATATGGCAACATAACAGTGCGGAAGAGCTTCAGGAGGGCAGTGACACACATCACTGATCATTTTAGCCTTTAAATACTTCCTTGTTTTAGAGAGAAGGAAGTAAAGTACACTCTTATATATATATATACACTCTTATATGGCTTTGAGCAACATCATCGATCAGGGAGGGCATCACTGTCACCTCCACAGCAACGGTTCAGAGTTTGAAAGTACAAGTCTACCTATTTAGAGTCTTTTCAGTCTTTTACTTTTAATGAATTTGCTTATCTTAATTCTAAAATGAATATTCCTAAATTGTAGTTTAAAAAGAGAATTTTCCATACAATACAAATCCATATATTTTCCCTCATATATTTACATCATTATTAGTAGTAGTACCTCCTGCAAGTGCATAAAAAAGTAAATAAAAAAACATGTTTGTTTCTTAAGATATTGTGTAATAATAGGAGTCATATTTAGAGTGTTTTACTGGGAAGACACATGTAATCACTGCATCTTTGCTAAGCTATAGTTGTACAGTGACTGTGCTTCTTTCTGTTGAAATGACAGTAGGTAGTGCGGGGATCCAGATTAACCCCACAGTGTTTAGTTTCGTTCTTACTGTACTGCCGGGCTTTGATGTGACTCCATTCTTTGGTAAACCTGCAGCTTTGAGTTCTAGTTCACTTTACATAAAAACCTTTCTTATTTTTTTTCCTTTTTTTGCTGCACCAGTTTGTTATTCAGTTGTAATTATATATACATACAATGGCTCCATTTTAAGACAAGTACTGTTTATACTTAAGTGCACATATTTAAGTGATTCACTCACACATTTGCTCATTGTCTAGAGGATTGTGAGGCACTGTCTAGCAATCACTGGACGACAGGTGACATAGACAGAAAAACATCATTTATGATGGTCACTTCACTCAGTGGGCAGGTCTTTGGACTGAGGGCAGAAAACCTACACAGGCATAGGGAGAATACGTGCAATCTCTGCTGTCAGGTCAGAACCCAGAACAGCCTTGATGTGAGGCGTCATTGCTAATCACGCATAACCAATAAATACATGCGTCATATGCGTCATGAACAAAATACCTTTGCGTCTCTCGTCCTGTTGGTAACTGATAAGAAGTAAACTGCTATCTTAATCCATATCCCCCGCTCGATTCTCTGAAATACCACACTGTCACATGATATCTGAGTGAGGTGAGAGAGATGTTTGGACAGTTGCATGCCATTTTCAGCCCCTGTGCCTCGGCACATTTGATTTAGACGAAATAATGTTTACATGAAAAGTGTAAAGACTAATCTAATTTCAGGTTCAAATAAATGTGGAAATAAGTGTACGGCAGAGGTTTATATATCCATGTTGTAGCAGGTTTATACAGGCTTAGTCACATGAGTAAACTTTATAAGGATTTTTATGACAAGAATAAAATAAGCAGGGGTAAAATGTATTTAATGCCACACTCGCCAGTTGGAAAGAAAGCTACTTTACAAGTAAAGAAATCATTCATGGGTTTAGAGCACTATATGTTTTTTGACAAATACATGCTTTTGTTTGTTTGTATGTGTGTGTTTTAAAGCTTTGTGTCTTATTCAGATTACCCATTCCATTGTAAAACATTTTCTGCATACAACTGCTTCATAAAACCAGGGAACCATGCAGCTTGCTTGCGTAGGAGCAAAGGAATGAGGGAACAGAGAAGAGGACAAAGGGTGATTGTGTTTATAGAAGAAGGAGCACAACAGGGCGTCAGCTGCCTGGAAGACAGTCTAGTCTCTGGTTCTGGTTACTTAGCTTCCAATGTCCATTTAGCTTTCACTGCATTGGTTAATTCTGGATAAACTGGACGAAGACTGGAAAGACATTTGTTACGCACTGCAAAACAGAAGCACGCCCGATAACTAATGAACATGGCCTCAATTACTGGTCTAGATTATTCATGCCTAAATAATTGTGAAACTATTCATTTAGCTGCTTTGTCACTTGAATGCTTTCAGAGCTCATAAATGAGAAGATAGTTGCAACCTTTTGTTATGACTAGTCTTTCTGATGCATCCACATTCACACATTCATCACAAGGAGGCGGTGCTGTCTTTTCTGCAGACTCGGTTCATCCTGAAGAACAAAACTGTACAGACTCCAGCTGAGTGAATGCAGCAGTTTATTGTTTAAAAGTAAAAGCAAAACCAACTTAGAACACAGTGTGTTTGATCACATTTGATCTAATCAAGCGTAATGCAATGCAGTATGTCATATCAATAGATAATACAACTTGTAAACAGCGCAGACTACAGATTCTACAGATTTAAATCATATTTAATTTGTGTCTAAAGCATAGTGTGACTAAATCTATCGAAAGCCAGCAAGCCCGGACTTATTGATAGGGAACAACTTGACATTAGCATCTCAGTTATGAGTAACACAGACACTCGAATCAGACGTTGTCAGCCGGTCAACCAGTTGCATTAACGAAGAGCATTTTTCATGGTGGAAGTGATCCAGTCTTTCTTGTCAGGAATCTTAGCGTATCTGTAGATCAGCGGGCCACCCGAATGTGGTGTGAAGATAGAGGACACGACCCCGTATGCTTTTCCACCTTCACAGACCAATGGGCCACCAGAGTCTCCCTGAAAATAAGGAAACAGCGTACAGTGATTGCTTCCATTTAAGTCATTCATGAAATCAAAGTTCATGCTAAGTTATAAGAACAGTCTACGTACTTCAGCTGGGCCAACCTCTCCCTCAGAGCAGTAAGAGTTCTCTAGACCACAATTAGAATCATTGATCAGTGTTACATTGACTTCCATGAGTTTAGAAGAGATATATATGTCACTTCTGCTTGTTTTTCCCCAACCGGAGACTATACAAGACTTCGGTAGAGAACCGTCATCTTGTCCTGCGAGGTCAATGGGTCGCACGTTCTTGCTGAAATTTGCCTTGAAGGTCAACTTGAAAAACAAGGAGAAATAAAGCAGAATATATGTAAATACAAAAATATGAAATATGCACCAGCCGGCTCATACATGTCCTTCTGTACTTCAGGCCTCATACTGAAGAATGCTTGTTATGCAGCATTTCCAAAAGAAAAACACGATGAAAAATGAAAACAGGAAAGGGCAAAAACTAATTTCACTATGCAATGAAATTCTTACCTTAAGAAGCATTACATCGTTTTTGTAAACAGTTGAATTGTAGCCTTTATGTGGAAATACTTGGCTCACTGGTATACGCTGTACTCCAGGAGTGTTGTGCATTTCATGAAGTCCTAGCAAGACGGTGTATGCACTGAAATGACAACATTATGTGCAAATAAGTGAAAACATTGTGGTCCATATTTGGCATTACAAGTATTTATTAATGCATTAAACTGAAGTCACAGTGCATGAACCTAGGATGTAGCTGGGATTAGAGGCTCTGTCAGAGGCCCCACCGACTATACCAACTATCTGTAGGTAATTATAAACTGTGTTAAACTCACTTGGCTAGGCAGTGGGCAGCAGACATCACAAAATCCTCATTCAGCAGGAAGCCATCACAGAACTTGATTTTACCCTGCACCTGCCTTTCTATTAACACCATGTAAGGCCTGCTGTGTGGCTGAGCCTCATGACCTCCGACAATAGTACCTGCATAAACTTTGAGAAGAAAAGAACATGTATACATACAAAAGTACATATCAAATATTAACCATCGTAATCCACTTTTTATCCTGTACAGCGTACTCGGCATATGTCAACTTACCTTGCCTGTTAAGGGACAGCACAAGCATAAAGGTTACCAGTTTGGAGTGGATGAGCATGGTGCGATCACGGTCGTGCTGAGCTGCTGAATGAACAGCAGTGACACGCATTCGAATTTAAATGCTTCCTTGTCTTAGTGAGAGAAGGAAGTGTAGCCTGAATATGCAAATGATGTGGCTTAGAACCACACTGATGAGGAGGCACGTCCAAGAATTATATATTCATACTGTGTGTGATTAAGTAATTTACTGAATGTGTCTATTTATATACGTGTCTAATTTAACTTTGTACCAGCATAAATGTATTTTGCAGATTTTTGGCTTCGTAAGGATTTCTTGACACTCATTTACTCATAAATAATTCGGTTCACATTTCTATGAACTTACATCACATATATCACATATAAAACCACCTCTTCAGTATGCACTGTACGAGACCACGGGTTAACTTGTGATTAAGTCAAGTCGTCATGTAAACTTGAGCATAATTCAGGCAGTCACTGTGGGGAGCTGTGAAATAATTGGTGACAATTCATCCACTGATGTCTCTGTGGAAACTAGATCTCAATTAACATTTCACGTTCAAAGCCGTGGCTTTCTCTGAGGAGCCTCTGTGTCTGTCACATGGCCCCAAACCTATCATCATTCTGATGTTGTCACGTCATAAGAAAGTGCATAAAAATAGGATTTGTTTAAAAGCGTGGTTTGTGAACCTGAAGCGAAATGCGATACTTAAGCTACCAGGGGAATGAAGAAGTCGTTAGCATTCTGTGGGAGGGAAAAGGCGATCCGTCGACAGTATTTTTATAGACCAGCATTAGAGTAAAAGTGCCGCATTAAGACAGGAGCCAAACTTGAATAATTTCTTTATTAGAAAAATGTATTTGTGGCATAAATCAAATGCAGTTCATAAAGTCTGTTTATAGCTCGTGGGCTCAGCAGACGTATTTGTTCGACAAAAACACAGCATAACACGCTTGTGGAGTAACGACTGCTGTATAAAATATACTACTGTGCTATCAGTGAGAGACTTGGACATTAGCAGCGAACAGTGACTCAGGACCAAAAAAAGTGAACAAAGCTCGGCAACAAAAAGAACTGAAGAAATTTTTCAACAGTGAAAACAGTGGTGGTTATAACCTCTTTTTTTCACAGTTTAGTCAAGCCTAAAAGTATGCAGCTTACTGACCACAGTATACCGATATGTCTGTTACATCACTTCCTCAGTCTAGACTGAAGTATGTCCCTCTTATATCTTCACAAACGTTATTGTAATTGTTTTGAATGATGCACGGTGGAGCTTTAATGTGTTGAAGAAGGAAGAAAAAGAGGGGATGGGGGAGGATGGGAAGGGGTGAGTGAACAGGTTTTGGGATGTGAGCTCCTGGAGTCCAGGGCAGTAATGGGAATTACAGGAGGAGATGCAGAGAGAGGAGCTTGCATGGTTGAACAGGGCCCTTACCGTTATCCTGTCACTTTTACGGGGACCACGGGGCCGAGAGGACGGCCTGGTTTAGTCATTGGACACGGCAACAAGGAAACAGGGAATATAATAGTGACCATCAATCACAGCGCAAATTACATGTTTATTAAGAAGAAAGAGAAAGGACAACAATAAAACCAAGAGACAGAGAAACAGACATTCCTAGGACAGTCACAACAGATTAGACGGTGAGTTTAACTGAAATCACATGTGGGAGCGGATGTTTATGACCTGCGAGCGGAACCGATGTGACTAATCCTGATATTAGCAAACTCATGTCGATGCTGGCAAAGGATCCTCTAAACACAAATACTGTTAACTTTAGATTTTTACATTGCACTTCCTGACAACGATTGTCTCCCCTTTGTTTTCTTTTTGGTCGTCACATCAGGTTCGGTTACCTCGAGTTGTTAACACTGTTTTCAAATATACTCCAAACTTGGCTGAGAATAATTGAGTTCTTTTATACAATAAAACAAAATGACGGCCTAATTTAAACAGCTCAAACTGAAACAACCTGGCAAAGAGCACGCATTTTTTTTAAATAATATTTGTAGTGCTCTTGAAGATATGCACTTTCAGTGAGTATTCATTTGTTTCACTCTTCATCTGCAGGGGATTAAAGACGTGGTTTCGTTCTTTTGAAGTAGGATTGTGTGAGGAATTTATGTAGTCGCTGTATTTCCTACAATGAATGGCGGTTGGCACAGTGTGCATGAAGAATGAAGTGAAATGGAGCAACAGCATGGAGGCTAAGCAATGAACACTTGCGGACGAGGTCAACAAGAAAAACTGATCGCATCTGTGTAAAAACAAGATACACTGTTTATATTTTACACGCCATATTTAGAATATTGTCACGTCTGGAGGCAGCAGTGGAGCAGCAGCTGTTTTTTGCCAGTGGCGTCTGGTGGTTTTAAAGAGAGCGTAGAATGATAACACAGCTTGTTGTAAGAACAGACGCCCTGTCGGAAAGAAAAGCAGAGATGATGTCCTTAATATAAACTCACAGTGATTGTTCTTAAAAAACGCCTGAAATCTGTTTGTTGCTGAACACGTGCAGTAGTTCACTGCTTGGTTGTCGTGCCAGCACCACCGTGTGCTTCTCCAAACTGTGTGGTGACCACCTGCAGGTAATGTGTCTTTGTCTGTAGGCAATACACTCACCATGGAAACTGAACTATTTCTGTAAAGTTCACTGAGTGGCCTGTGGCCATGGCAAACACACATTTAGCCTGCCTTTAGCTGGACCGCTCAAACAATGGAGCTAAAGCGTTGCTGACTTCGCAAAGTGGAAAATCTGAGTTGACTGATTTTATCATCACCCCCTTTCTTTATGTGACACCATCAGAACAATGGTGACACGTGGATTTATTTGTACAGTTTCGCTACTGAGGCAGAACTGAAAAGAGATAAATGTCCTTTGTAAGTCATTTTTATAAGAGGTGTAATTGTTTATTCATATCAGGGACTTTTTATGCAAAGGAAATATTTTAGATCTTTGATGTGTCTTTATCATAATCACTTTTGTGGGCGTTTCTTATATGCACACTGCTTTCTTAAGAACTCAATATCTCGCTTCCAATTTATTTATGTTTACTTGTTTACTTCTTTCCCTGTTTGCATTTGGATTCAGTGGAAACATTTAAAAACTTTTCTGCCATTATATTACAGAGACTCTTCAGATGTTTATGCTTCCCAAGCATCCTCTAGTTGCTAAGTTACTAATACTGCACATACCGCAATGTGATTTTATTATCTAGAATTTTGACACTCATTCTAGTGAAGAGGAAACCCCTAAACAAATGAGACATGCAGACGTGGTAATTCACGTGGCGATGAAAATGGAAAAGTAGATTTCAAGATGAAGTGATATTACTTCACATTTTACAGATGAAAGAATTATTTTATATTTGAAGCGTTTCAAGATAGTTAAGCTTGAAAATGTGAAAGAAATTAATTATATTCCATCACATTACAATGCTAATCACAATGACATTAGCTCACTGCCTGATAAATTCCTACCCGATCCGGGGTATTACAGTAGATGGGGGGGGGGGGGAAATAAATAAAAAATAAAATAGAGCTGAGGTGAAATTATCTTGTAGGCTGCCAAGCAGTTTGCTTTAACGTAGAATTCATACACTCCTAAAGATTTCTAAGTAATTTTTTTCACAGACATAGTGCTACAGAGATTGACAAAACAGACAGAGAAAGAGAAAGAAAGTCAGCAAGTAGCGAGAGCGAAGAGAAAGCATTGGCAGATAAGTCGCTATAAGTCTTTCACAGTCAAGGTCTCACTATTAATACTTAACTAATTAGACACAGACAGTAACTCTGACTCATATTTTATTATTAAAATTGAAATTATTATACAGTTTATGGGATTTATGTGTTATTCTAATTTACGTTTGTGAATGAGTGTGTTTTTATCTTTCGTTAATAAGAATGACTGTAAGAGCCTCAAAGTTTCATTGCATCTTTTTGACTTAATGTGGCTCTGCACATGCACTGTACTGTACTGTTATGTGTAATATGATTAATAACAAGGAGATTATTTCAGAGCGTTTCGATTTGACTCAGACAGACTGAAAAAAAAAGACATTTTTACGGCCATGCACAGCAAGAAAGCAAGAAACAAGAACGAAAGGTCCGAAAACGATAACTGACGTAAATGGCAAATATCATCGTGTGTGATAATACTGTGATAATACTGTGGTTAAAACTAAGAATGCTACAATCTCCACACAACACTTGTTTTGTTTGAAATCATTTGTTTGTCTGTGTGGCTTTCCTGGATACATCAAATGTACAAAAGGAATTTCAGAACATTTCCTTTCTCGCCATCGATGAACATTTATCTGATGCTGAACTTTTAGCTTCTCAAGATGACAGAGCATGCGATTCATGCTGGTTTGGTTGATTTATGTTGCCTCGGCAACTCTCACCAATTCTCAGCATATTGGCATTCCCTTTGCTCTACTGCTGTGAGACTGTGCTTTGTTTAATTTTAGGCTGGTTGTGGGTCTCAACATGTTAGATCAGGGGCACACATCCATTCTTATATGTACACGTAAACACAGCTGGTCAATGAAGTTGCAACAATGACCTCAACAATAAAAGTGTGATTGGGCAGAATGCATCTAATTAGCGGTGATATGCAATGTAATTAGATAAGACAAACACAGGTGAGTTCTTTCTGGAATGAAGCTTCGACTCAAGTAACACGGCCAGCGAGAAGGAGAAAGAGAGGAGACGGAGCATTTGACTGAGCCTTGAACGGCATAAATTATATCAGCTCTAGGGGTGTTTTTCTGTTCTGGTTAAACCATTTCAATCCAAAAAACATATGCTGTCGATCCGCTTTGGACATGGAATTCATATTTAGGTGTATCAGATTTAAACTTGTATAATGAGGAGATGGGAATTCCAATAAAACAGCTAGGCCACATTTTTTTGCAAGAAAAGTGATACCACTAGCAAAAAGCTTCCATGTCTTCTTAAGTATTTATCAGCCGCTTGTAGAAAACCTGTCAAAGGTGATGAAACAGTATGAACCTTCGTTTAAATACTAAAGTAAACATCATGTTCTTTTAAGAAGTGAGTGCTGGCCTGATTGTGTCTAATCAGGAGCTCTTCAATATGACATGTAGATCTAATCTATTTGTTTTTTCATTCTCACACTGCACATATTCAGTGTTGTCATGGCAGATGTGCATATCTTGTTCACTAATTAAAACAAAAGCTAGAAATGTGATCATATTTGTAAAAGAAGTTTCTGGGTTTAAAAAGTAAAGGCAACGTGGAATAAAACGTTAACTTTGTGGTCTCAACAATACGTAACTAACGTAGACTGCCAAAACCTGCAGTTCATTGAATGACCACTTACAGCAGGTCGGTCCTCCCTTCACAGCCGAAATAAATATGTTAACAGCCTTTTCCCTTTCAGTAACAACTCCCTGTGCATCATTTTTACGTAACTCATCATATAGGTCATAGTGAGATTAAAGTTATGTGGCCGCTTGACTGACAAATTGCTGATTTCACGGGTTGCTAGCTGCCCATCTAGATGTCCCCTACTTGAACCAACCCCACTCACATTCCACTGCTTTGCAAATTTTTGAATTAGCCAGATAGATTCAAGCACTTAAGAACTACAAGTAAGCAAACACCTGGGTGTAGCAGAGGTTTCAACCATCTTTACGTACAGACTTAAACATTTGCATTCTTTCTGGTAAGTTTATTGCTAGTTTCAAGTGGTCTTCATTGCAGCATAATGTTAATACCAGTATTATGGCTCAGATAATGTATGCTTTAAGGCAGGGGTGTCAAACTCATTTTAGTTCAGGGGCCACGTTCCAGTTGGACCGGACCAGTAATACAATAGCATAATAACCTTTAAATAATGACAAATCCAGATTTGTTTTAAACAGAACTACAAGTAAATTAAGACAATGTTTACATTTAATAAGCTTTCCTTTAGGCACCATCCTGACCATCTGTATCGCTGTGTGTCATGTGCTACACCTCCCTTCCCTCCAGGACATCTACAACACCCGTCTCACCAGCTGTTACGACTGTTGTCGTATTTATAATTTCTGGGAGTGTATGCTCTTCTTTTTCCATCTTTACATGTAAATAGGCGTAAATTGATGTGTGCCATCCCAAACCTCCAGCCTGGGTGTAACACCCGTAAAGCCCTCTGCATTACGAGTGATGCCACACACCCGTCACACAGCTTCCTCAGTCTGCTGCCATCGGGGGGGAGACTGCGGAGTGTGTGGGCCAGGACCAGCAGACTCAAGAACATCTTTCTCCACCAGGATGTAAGAAAATTGAACTCTCAACCTGCTTTGCCCCCTCTCCCGTACTCACACTAACCAAGGTTCCCACTCCCCTCCCCAAACTCTCTGGACATCACTCATTACATGCTCTATATTTCATCAGTGACATCTATATTTATATTATATACTCAGGGGTTGCACCAGCCACTATATGTATGTTGTCATGTGCCATTTCATGTTTTTCTTTTGAGTCTACTTATGCAGGCTATATTTTATCCTAATTTTTAAATCTCAACATTTGCACACTTTATGTTTACATTTTTTGTATAGTTTCTGCACTGCAGGCCTTTGAGGAATGTAATTTCAATCCTGTATATGCGTTGCACGTGTCAGAACTGACGATAAAGTTGACTTTGACTTTGAAATTTTACTGAAACACTTTACAGATTAGGAATAGCAGTTATTTTGATAGAAAAATTGTGGTCTTCCATGTAATTTTTGCACCTTTTTGCAAATTCATGCTGCGGGCCAGAGTTGACCCTGTGGCGGTTCTAAAACAGCAAGAGACCCGTCACTCCTACAGAAAAACCCAACGCTTTTCTAATTACAATTGCTGTTTGAGTTTTGAGAACAGTCAGTTATACAATTTTAATTTTAATTTATTTTATTTTTACTTCAACAAAGACACAGGATCTTTCTCGCAGCGTGTATATTTGGAGTGAGGCAGACAGAGCCCCAGGGTACCAGAAATATGACACAGGATGAAAACTGCCCGTCCATCTCTCACACACAGCGATATATGCATACACACAGCATGCGTGTGAAGCATCTTTTCAGTCAGCCCGTCTGAGACCACAGATTCAGTGCTCTGACCACCAAGAGCGCCTCCGAAAGAAGAGCGTGTCGGTCAAACGGCATGGAAACAAAAACAGACCTATGAAAGGATGCTGTATAGGCTTTCACTGTGGTGCAAGAGAGGTCTCTAAGTGGGCAACACAACACTAATACATCAGACCTTTTCACCGAGGGCAAGGTATGGGATAGATGTAATTATTAGGAACAGTAAGCTGATATTTAAGCATCTCTGTTACCCCCGGTATAGCTGAGAAGAGTGATCTAAGAGCCAGATGTGTTAGTTAGAACTGCATCGGCCCTCAGTGTCAAACTGGGTCTTGATCCACCACATAGCCTGTGTAGCGACGCAGGGTCCAGTTCTATTTTTGTAACGGCTGGCGAGTGGATTTTCACTTGCTCGTTCTTCTTTTTTCTTTTAGTTATTTTTGGGTTTACCGTCTTTAAGGGAAAATTAGAACAGTCATTATGACTAACCGGGGCATGTTCACCGAAGGGCTCACAGGGTGTCGGCAGCGTCTTTGATTTTTATCTCTTTTATCTCTGCTTTTGGGTGTTCAAAATGAATCTCATCTCGCACATTCTTTCGACAGCTGCCTCTGCTTCAGTGTGTGTCTTGTACCGCTCTCTTTATTAGTTTAGTTTTAGAGCATCCGAATCAGGGCATTTTAAAAGGGAAATTATCTTTTTTTGGATGACGTTTAGGATTAGACCTATGTTGGTGTTAGCATTAAGTTTGAGGTTAGGAATTTGGTTGTGGCATTCAGTAATGGTGATTAAGGTTAGAGTGAGAGGAATGCATCAGGGTTGGGTTTAGAGGGTTGGCGAATATCCTCACAAAGATAATCACACAAACATCACATTCTTGAACTCCTCTTCTGCTCAATGTGTCTGCCGTTTATAAAGATAGTTATGACAAATGAAAAATATGCACTTTATCTGTTTTTATAAATCAGAAATACCTGCACTGTGGAGATTTTTATTGGGGCCAAGCTTCTCATGTGCCCAATTTCCCCAGAGTACATTTTATACAAGAAGCCTTGACTAGATTGGTCCCACCAGATGGGAAAGGACACTGGTATTCTGAGTATTTGGCAGTCAGCGAGCGAGGAGAAGAAAAGTCAGGTATTTGGAGGTATTTGGACGCACGGTGGACAGACAGGAGCCGGATAAAGAGGATGAGAGTGTGAACAATAGAGCATGTATCATTAGACTGACCTGCTTTGAGGCGGAATCAGAGTCAGACAGTCTGTGTTTGTCATTAAAGGAGAATTTTCAATGGAGAAAACAGACAGGCATTTCTTATCTGATGATTCTTGCCAGCTGTGATTAGACACGAGGAGCCTGAGAGTGTTTGCGTGCGTCCATTTGCGCCTAACTGTACGAGTGTATGCGGGGACACGCTTTGTGCGTGACTTTAGTTTTGACACTAAGAATGCGACTCTTTTTCTTTAAACACCACTCGCACTACTATAAATGTGCTCTGTGGTTTGACTGAACAGTGGCAGCAACATAACTTCATTGAGACCCTGTCTACATTGCTGGACTTTCAGCGTAACAAAAACGTGCAGCACTTAAGTCATTTCATTGCTGATCTGTGAGTCATCTTCTCGACTTCAAGCCTGAATAACTGTCATGTTTTGCTTTGTTGTTCTGCTGTCCACCCAAGCTGTCATCTTTTTTTCCTTTATGATTTAGTGGTTGTGTAGCATGGCATCAACAGCTCAGTTGCTCACTTAAAAGCTGCTATATATCAATGTCACACCTGCTGTTTACTGTCCTAGCTCTGACTCAATTACGCTAGGTGTCTCAAACAACTTTAGAATAAAAGTATGAAAAGAAAAAACAAAGAACAGATGAATTAACCACAGAAGGGATTAGGAAATATATATATATATGTAGCCTAGTGAGACTGGAGACTGTCGAAAAAGACATACCATAAATATCCTCAGCTTATGAGTAATCATTTGGCTACCTTGTAGATATAAAAGATACATATAAACTCTCAGTGTTTGCTTGGTGAAGTACAGACGCCCATATTATTTGTATTGAGAAGTCTGAACTAGAGGGGAAACAGAGTTTCACCTTGTGCTTCTTTAGTTTCAAATGCTTAAAAAATTAACAATCGCTTGTTTTGTAAATGATTCATGTCTCGAACGTCTGGCGTTCAGCAGCGGTCCCAGTATGATTCTCCTTTCAGACTCTCAGAGTACTCACATTCCACGCAACTCGTGATCTGGCAAAACAAGTTGCGAAATAATGCAGGATATAGCTGAGGTCACATGGAAGGACAATTGTGTAAGAATTAAAAAAAAAATAATAATAATAATAATGATGAATTCATCTTTCTGGGCTCCTTGCACAAATTTTCAACATTTGAAGTGGAAATAATATCTCACTATGAGAGACTGTCACACAGCTGTAGTGGCCGGCAAATGAAAGGAAACACGTGTCTAAATGTGAGGACAAACACAAGGAATGCAGATGTTCCACACAGGTGCACTGTGGCATATAATGTACACAGTGACTTCCTGGATGACAATGTCCACATCAATAATTATGAAAAGGATGTGAATTATAGGCTATGGCTGTCACAGTCAACAGATCTCAGATCAACTGGACACCTATGGATGATTCTGTGCCTTGTAGAATCAGTGCTGAGGTACATCTGAAGCTGTTACTTTAAACACATTACTATGACGCGTATGTTGCCTTATTTTCACCTGTTTTTTTGTGGGGCTGCTAAAAAGCTCTTGCGTATGCTGAAAAACAAAACACAGTCGTTGTGTGGATTGAAAAAGACGTTGACGTCCCATTCCTGTAGGGGTTTTAAGCTGCACTAACAGTATAACCGGTGGAAAATATGAGTGAGCTGTCAGGGTTGAGGGATGGTCTTTGGAGCAAAAGAGAGGGCTTCAATTCACATCTAAGCTATGCATAACTGCAATTTTAAACAACAATGGGTAATACTGTAAATTCAGCAAACATGTGCAAGAATTAATTTTTACCTAGAGGGAGTGGAAATTTTCATATTATCCACATTTATAGAAGTAATTTATTCCATTCCTTCCCACTTTTCCTTCTCCAGTCCTTTGCATAACTGAAGCTAAAAGACTGAGTATTTTAGAGGCCTTCTAATGAGGTAATTTTAAAAGAACTGGTTTGCTTCATCAGAATTTCTTTTGCATACAAAACTTTGTAGAGGCTGCTACTTCTGTGGTATGATCCAAAACCCATTATGTGTCAGCAGCAGCTGCTGCTGTAATCTATAGTTTGATCTGAAGCCGTAGCTTCAACAGAAAGTAGTTCACAAAGCCTGACTTTGTTGCCGTAAGAAGCACAGATTAATATCACAAACTGCTTCCTCTGCCTGAGTTGTGAAGCAACCGAATATTGACCCTTGTTTGTCTTATTCATTCATGGAGGGATTATTTTATGCTTAAGGGTCAAAATCAACTTTATGTTTCTTATGGAAGCATCTGAGACTGGAGAGACACTCAGAAGCTCATTAAATGTTCCACTGGGAGGAATCCCCAAGCAAGACCCAGCAAAGCTGAAACAAGTTTGCTGTTTTTGATGCATCTACTTTGCCAGCTGTTGCTTCAGTCTCAGGGGAGGGCATAGACCAATACTGCCCCCAACTGAAGTCCAGTGAAAAATATTTATGACTTTTTAAGGTGGCTGTAAAGGCACGAAGCTGTATAAACAAGAGAAAGACACCACTTCATTCAAATTTCCAATAAGACAAAGGGCCTGTTCAGACTTTGCCTTAAGTTCTGATCTGAGCTCTGATCCGTTGGCAAGAGTTCAGCTTTAGGTACGTGTTTCAGACCAGGCTTTAATATGCCTCTCCAAATGCATCTCCAGCTCTGATCTCAGTTTTCTTCTCTTTATGTAAAGTAACCCCAACATCGTCTCTAATGGATCTCTATCACTGCTTTAGAACTAAGAACAGCATTGTTTTATTTGGGGTTTTATTTATTAGTTTGCGTCATAACTTTGGGACACGCATTAAGTTATTATTTCCTCGTCTCCGTCCTGTCGTTAGTTAGAACTCCAACTATGGAAGCTTCTGTATGCACTGTAATCTCTGGTAATAAAGGTAAATAAATAAATCAGTGATAGAGGAACTATGTAACTAAGAACACATGCCTCCTCATACGTCAACATGACGACATCAATAATTAACAGAATTACTCATATTAAATACTCTCATTTATAATTTCTTACTTAGATTTATTTATTTTTTAGTAAGTTAACAGCTACTAGGACAGAATATTTTAAAAGACTCTTAGTGCTAATGAACCTTATGGTGCTTTGTCCCCTGTCCTTTTTCATGTGTTTTTTTCTGAATGAATGAGGCAAAACTCTGCTGACACAGGAGCACCTCTATTGAATGTAAGTGGCCTTTCATTAAGATCCACTCTGGACCATCCGATCAAATAAAAGAGAGGTGTGAACAACTCTCGTCTGAGAGATCCAATCTCTGACCACCTTTGGAGGTGGTCTGACTCACATGCGTCTGCATGTTCATTTCAATTCAGTTCAGTTAAATCTCATGTATATGGAGTCAATGACAATACAAATTGCCTTAAGACACTTTACAAAATCCAAACTAAAACCTCCAGAGCAAGCCTGAGTGTGAGGAAAAAACTCCCTTTTAACAGGAAGAAACCTTGAGCAGAACCCAGATCATATGGAGGGACCCATCTGCCGAAGGCAGACTGGGGGGAGACAGAGAAGAGAGAGAAGAGAACAGTAGGAGAAAAGAGATAAACAAACTTCTGTTATAGATACATATATCTGAAGCAAACATGTAGAATCCGATGATGATACCGATACAAGGTATAGCTGATGATGTTACATGACAGTTTGAGAATAGAGGTAGACAGGTTGGAGCAATGTTCATGTGTCTGGAATCCTCTGACAGAGTGAACACAGTGCATCCTGAGCAGCATTGCACTCACACACATTCAGAGGCATGAGATTTCTAACCAACCCTGAAAACCCTTAATGCAGCACATGAGTTGTTTTGTGTTAACTGTATGTGGTATGCCTTAGATAAGCCACTTCATTAGAGTATATATTCAAATAAATATAGTGAAAACATATGACTAGTGCTTTGCTACCAGATGACACATATATTGCAATGCATACCATTCTTTGCAGCTACACACAGTTGTCATTACAACTTCACCGCATCAAGATGTAGGTGATAGGGGTTGTGGGAAGTGGAGTGAATAGTGCGAGTGGAGTAACTACAATGTCAACATGCAGATGCAGTTTGTGATACATGGCAAAGCAAATATGCCAATAAGCAAGCAACAAACTCTTACTGGAAACCATGCGTATGCACGGAAGTGAAACCATTTCTGTTCATGGCCAACTACAAGGCAAGTGGGCGAGATGAGATGATTTGTTTCGGTGTCCCACTTGACGGTGGATGGTGGTTTATGGTGGATGGAGCCACATTTGACACAGAGTTTGCATGATTCTCACCGATGGTGCTACACAATTGTTTGACCTTTGTTTCTGAATGCTCACTTTACCAGATGGAGGGTCCCCCTTCACAAATCTAACCTTTTACCATAAGTCCTGAGTGCTCTGATGCTGAGTGAGACCGCCTTGATGGAGAGAATATTTGACCGAGTGCTGTGATGTGGTTATGAGAAGGGGGCCAACTCAGATTTCATCTTTCCTTTCATGATCTATCAAATAGCTTTTCATAGAGCTGAGCTTTCTTTTTCTTTAAGCCTTACATTCATTGTGAACAGCTTAAACACAAGATTGATGGACACGTCCAGTTTGGTGTTGTTTTAGTAATCTTTTATATGCCCTATGGCCATTATGTCGTCTTCTCCGAAGGAAAATGGGGAACATGTTAGATCTATTGATGCTGGAATATAACCGAGTTCTGATTTATTGTGAAGTGCTTCTGTTAATCGCTTGAGCAACTATAAAGTAGTATATGTCTCACAACCTTACATCCTGGGAAGTAGTCCTTACCAAATGGACTGTTTTATAATGTTTCAGTAATAAAAACAAAGTTCGCACACAGACACAGATTAAATTTTTGTTTACTTTGTGAGAAAGCTATTGTCCCCCAATGTCTAATCACTGATCTGTCTTGCTCAAGACTGTGATATACTTCATAAAATGTCCTCTCCATTTTCAGGAAGTACAATATGTGCCCATGTGAGTGCTGTTATGGGACATGTGCAGATCACTGAGGCTTGAAGTGTCCTTGAGAGAAAAGCTAAGATTTTGCTTAGATTTGGAGTCAGAGCCACAGTCAGTCCTGCAGACAGTAACAGACGGGAACAGGCTTAACATCTCTCCATGGGCTACTTTTAAATGCAACGTTCCAACACACAAGTTTCTTTCATTTATTTCCACATGGGGCCTTTGGCTAATGGTATACTTGTACAAAAGCTTGAATTTGTTTGCAACATACCTGAATCAGTGTGTCAGGTGATTGTCTCAAGTAGTAAGACAGAAGATCTGTGTTGACTGGGCCCATGTCCCCTGCACTCAAAGGTAAAAACAGCTGAGGCTACATTGGCAAACATGCGGATCACAAGCCGAACAAATGACAGGCTGTTGGCGTGGGTGAGTCAAAGATATTATCAAATTTGCTGGCCTCTGGGGGCTTCGGGGCTGGACATGAATAATGTGTTGATGTGAAAAAAACTGATGTAGTTCAAAAGGTCTAGTGGCGTAGACGTCTGCAGACTGAAAGAGGGTCAAGCGATTACAGGTCTGTGAAGGGAACGCCGTGTCCTGCGCAGGGGACGTTCTGTTTACGGTGAGTTACAACAGTAGCTTTATGGGTGTGGTGTGTGTGTTTTATGATAGCATCGTTCATACGTTTGTGAACTTCCTGTCTCTATCTCTACCATCTGTTTGTGAGGGGGTGTAGACTGTGCATGAACGTGTATCACGTATGGCTCAGTTTTCTTCTCTGCAAGTTGTAGACTGAAAAGGTTATTTTCAAACACAAAAGGTTCATATACTGTCTTCTGACATGGCAATGTGTTTAAAAACATACATGTAAATAGTGTACTGGCAAGAGGTAAGGTAAATAAAAAGTAATGAACTGTATTTAAACAACTACCACGCATAGATTACTGCAAGTAAAAGAGAAAAAGACTGGAAACCTGTTCAGTGCTCAGACTAATCCCAGGGATATTATGTTTGGCAGTTAATACCCACAGCCCTAGAACAACAGCACACCCCTTGTTTCTCAAAGGTTTCACCATTGCTAGCAGCTCTTGGAATAGCAGCAGGGTGGACCTAAATTTGGCCAGCCCTCATTTTTCCGCAACATAGCACGGACTACCGGTCTGTTCATGAGGACGAAGGGATAAATATTCAGTTGGCAGCGGTTCTGTTGTTTCAGAACCATGGACAGCAGTGTCTGTATGACATAATTATAAGTGTTAATGTGTAAATAATTATGATGATGAATGCTTCTGGAACACTGTTGTAGCAGGAATTCAAGTCACTCTTACAGAGTCAAGTTGGCTGTAATGTGCACGTGATTTTTTTGCCCACGTTGCTGGTGGCCTTGTGGCCTGGACAGCTTGGACAGATCAACTTTTCTTTAAATCAAATGTCCAATTGTTGTACCGACATTCATAGTCTGCAGGAATTATTAATTCTTATAAGTTTTCAGATTTTTTTTCTCTAACCCCACTTGCGGTTGACATGTGTGGATGTAACTACTGCCTTTAATTGGCACATCTTAAATAATAAATAAATATCTGTACACGCCCAGATATATATCTTAGATCCTGCCACAACCAGGATGTTCTATATATGTAGCATGTTACATTCACGAGATATCAACAATGTAAAAGTCGTGTAACCACAAAGTAATTTGCCAGCTGTGGGCAATCATGCAATTAAGTATCATATATTAAAAATGTGGATTGTACCAATTTTGGCATATAGCTTGACCTAATTAAATCCAGGCTTCCTTCAAACAACATTGTTTTACCAGCGGTATACTACATATACCAGATTAAATTTCATCCAATCAGCACGATATACAGTATCCACGCAATCCCACAAAGACCATATGGCACACTATAAAATTATCATCATAGAGCGACGTCATGACAACAACATGTCTACATTTTCAGATGGTGAACTCCAATCTTCTCAGACGCTACCTCCCGTGACAATTCGTCCGCGAAGCTGGGAACCTTGAAGAACAAGACGTATTGTGTCTGGATATAATCAGGACTGAGGACATGAAGGAAGGAATGTAGCACAGTCTGATCTCTCCTGCAGACATGTATTCTGTGGAGGTGAAGGAGGGGTAGACTTTACACAGAGTGACTCAGCGGCTCGATGTCAGGCCTTTGCTGTCTCATGGGCACAATTAAATGATGTCTTTCCTCTACAAACTGGTTGGAGAAAAACATTCAGTGATTTAAGATGTATGCAAGTCAAATGGGGTGCACTTTTCTAAGCAACACCATTTGTAAACTGATCTTAATCTTGCTCTCTGTCCCTGCAAAAATGTCGGACTGTTTCATAGTAGTAAAGTGGGAAAATTATGCTTCATTAGATTTGCTTTATCTCTAGTAGAACTGCATGTCCTACATCTAAAATGTAAGAACCAGTGAACACGAGAAATGACAAGATTATGTAACACAATATCTCAAAGGTTATAGGGAAATGAATGTTGACAAGTTCAGTAAACAGACTTAGTAGATCTGGACTGAGGGGAAAAAGAGAAGTGTTTGCATTCACCTGTGTTTCTCAAACTCCGACTTCAAGAAAGTAAAGCTAGCACGTTAATCAATATTTCCAACTCAGAGTTCTTTGTTTCTGTTTGACTTTCAACCCAGTGAAATAAGATGATTGCCTATTAGCAGCAAGAGGTCTGCTCATTGTCCTGCTTTCTTCAAATTTCCACCATTCTGACCAAAGTACGGTCTGAGTAATTTCACTTTTCACCATTTTTCCTTTAGTCAGGCAACTTTATGTCTGGAAAAAGCCAAGGGATGCCTTCAGACTGCATCAGCTGCTGCCAACAGTTTAATACTGTGGATCAGTAATGGTGTGAGTGGCATAGGTCAGATTATTGCCCTGGGTGGTCATGTAACAGAAAATGAAAAAGAAAGTTTCCTAAGCATGATTATTGTGCTCCTATAAACAAATCAAAGACTGGTCTCATGTATGCTACTGAGGATCTACCGTTAGAGTCTGGTATAATTTACCACGATGGGAGTCACACTCCAGTACATGAGGTGCAGAGGTTTAGCGCATAGGTCTTCAACAGAGGGTCGCATATTACACATTGACACTGTCAGCTTCCCCGCAATTGGCTGAGAGCCTGTTCAGTCTCCAGTGAAATCGAGAAGCACATTTTATTACACATATCACACATACACATATGTATGTTTATGTTTACAGCAGTTGCATGGCTAACTAAAAAAATAAAAAAAATAATATTTGAATCTGTGTATTATTTGAATAATTTAATACTGAATGCAAAATGATGATAATAATGTAGAATATGTATAGGAGGTATGTATGTATGTATAGGCAGGAGGTCCCTACTTTATCTCTCCATCAGTTTGGGGTTCTTGACCTGCAAAACATTGAAGACCCCTGGTTTAGCAGTTCAATCCTAGAGCATGACACCGAATCCACGGTTGTGCTTGTTTTCTGTGAATGAAGGAAAAGCACCATAGAAAATTTGAATGAAACCACAAAAAGCAGCTGACTAGCTTAGCATAAACACTGGACACAGATAAAAACAATCTGAAGTCAACAACACTCACCAACTATTCTTAAAGACTGATAATAAAAACATTATATCCTGGCATATACCTTATACAATACTGTGCTAAGCTAACATGGTAGTCGTGGCTTCATATATAAGTTACTATTATGAAATGATTGTCTCATTTAATTGCAAAAAGGGCTCAAAATGCCTCATGAGGAATTTGCATTTGATGAAATGCAGGTCTGTGAGGGCAGACATTGGGACTGAGCCGACTAGACAGTTGTGGCTTCAGTGTCCTGTCGACTAAACATCAAAGTTGAGTCTGGGTTTGCAATTGAAGTGACATAATGACACTCTGTTCATGTTTCACAGTCACAGAGGATGTCAAGTACCAAGTAAATACTAGCGCTATCATTATGTGAGCTCCTTCCATGAGACTTTTAAATCATGCTGTCCTCATATCTGTAAATGAAACTAGAAGCTGCTGAATGACAAGCTCGAGCAAGACGAGCAGGGACTGGTGTTTTGAGTTTGGCCTGAGCGTTTGCTTAGCTAATGAAAACCACATTGGCTGGAGAACGGGTCTTCCAACCATCCTTGGCGAATGAGTTAAGAGACTTTAGAGGGTGGCTGCGGCGTTGTAGACAAGATGAAGCTAATGATGGATGAGTTCTGGCTTCGCTCTCGCTCTAATGTCTCATCTGGGCCAGGTTTTCTCCACACCAAATTTTGCCCCATGCAAATAGTTACACTGTCCAGCGGTCACAACAGTGAAATGAGAAGTCAAAGAAATTTATGGACAGTACAATGCTCCTGTGATCATTTTGGCTCGTTTCTCACTGTCTGCAGCTTTGTTTATTAATCCCATCCAGCCCCTGATTCAGACTTTCCACAATACATCATTTTCATTTCTGTAATTATTTTTCTTCTCTGCAAGACCTCAAATCACTTGGAGCTCATTTAAATGGATACCCCAGCGTGATGAACAACATGTTTTGTCACCTTTCGGCGTGCTAAAGCAGAGTTGTTGGTAATGACTGTCAGTTTGTCTTTAGTCCTCTATGGCCCATTTCACAACTTCAAGACCCCACCCTCTAATAAGTAATACTTGGAAGTACTGTTGAAAATAAACACCCCTGGTGATTTTCCAATCTAACCCTGCTGTGTGAGGGGGGAGCTACAGGATTCAAGCCTACCTGTAATCAGCATGACAAAATATTCCCAGCTGTCTTTTACTGCTAGTTATTTGGGTTGTATTTCCACCGAGATGGTTTTGTGATGCACTGTAAAACACTCACTAAAGTTGAATGAGTAGGAATATATCACTTCTCGTGTGTAGTGGTTGTCAAATGTGTTCACTTGGATGGGCTGAATGCCGTATACAAATCATATATTTCTTAGGAAATAAAGCAGACTCTTAAAAGTCATATATTTTTATGTGGATATTTTAATTCCTTATTGTGCTGTGTTTGCAATATTGAGACAAACTGTAGGTTGTAGTAAGTTGTAAAATAACATCCAAAGCAGAACCAGAGTGGTGTTGCCAAGGAGAATAAAATGCAAAAAAATAAAAAATAAATAAAGTAGCACACGGATCACTATGGTATGATCATTTTAAAAGCTACTAAATTCTTTTTATTTCAAATGGCTAATGCAGGTCTTCTCAAAGCTGGAAACTAGTTTAGACTAGGGCAACATATTTGAGAATTTGGTCACTTAGCTCAGATTTCTTTACACTGGCTTCCCTGTTTCTTCACAGTTACTTTTTCTGAGATCCAACTCCTGACAAGATGCAGTAGCATTCTTTCTTCCTACTTCTGACACGTTTTCACAGCAGCGCTGCTCTCCCCTGTGCTCACTGTGCACCCGTACATTAGTGCGTTTCTCAAAGTCACGAATCAGAACAAGTGGCCTCTGTTATGCATCACACCAGTCTAGACGCTAACTCACATTACTTACAGGCTAAGCGGCCAGCTGCATTATTACTGGCTCAATAAAGCGATGGAGACAATGTTAATAATACTTGAAGAAATGCAGATCATCGTTTGATGCCATGTATTTTTGCTTTTGCAAATGGTCAGTTGGACAAATTAGTGCATGGCGGGAGAAAGCTCAACTGCAGTTGTTACTGAAAAGGTTAGTTGTGTGCACTCCTGAGAACTAGGAGTCAGTAATCTGTGGCTATAGACAGACGGTTGGCTTGCAAACATGCAAAGGAGCTAATCTGTCCTCTCATCTTTTATTTGACTCAGAAGTGCTGACTAAATAAGGTTTGTGCTGCAGTGAAAGACAACATCAGACATGCAACACAGATTCCATGTGTAACTAGTGATACTAAGCCACTGCATTGTGGTAGGAAAAACAACCCCAAAGATATCAGCCATATACACGTCTGGAGTACATGTCTGGAGTACAGCATGCAGTCTGCCATGAAAGAACAAACAGGCTTTGTTACTGATAATTGAGAAAGAACTATTTGCACAGTAATTAAAAAGCAATGTTCCCCATTAATTGCAGTGGTTGGGAACAAGTCCAGGACTTTGTATATTTAAGCGTTCCCAGTGCCACCATGAAAGCATTCTGAATGGCCATGCAAATATTGTCACAAAATGAGGCTATCTGAAAAGCGGGAATGGTGGTCTGTCTGGGCTCATTCATAACGAAACTGCAGTAAACCAACTGGTCCCCACCACAGGGTCTTTGCTGAGGTTCAAGGGCCAATGTTTGAAAAACTTGTGCTGGCTGCAGCTGCGTCTTGTTTAGCTCCGGGGTTATTTTTAGAGCAGCTGAATGTGTGCGTCTGCTGCTTTAGCATACACTTCTGCAGATCTGTGACTTCATTATCTGTGCTGCTCGTTCATTATCTGTGGCAAACATTCAGACGCGTGGCCCCATTAAACAGCTGTGCTGCTGGTGCAGGCGCTGGCGCTGCCTCTGTGTGACACTGCCCGGCTCGCTGGCAGGCTGCAGCTCGGATGGAGGCAGCAGTTCAGATCTCACGGATGAGCATCGGACCAGTCGGCCCGCTGCTTAGTATGGAATATTTGCACAAAGCGAACGGCCAGATCCAAATGCACCGGCGGAAAAAAGGAACCACATAGTCACGCAAATTAGAAAAACAGGTCGTTTCGCCGGTCTCCATGGCTTCTGGCCTCGGCGATGAAGAGGGAAGAGAGGGCGCTTCGTGGAGACTCATAGGCCCGACCTCCGAGCTTTCCAAGAAGCGCTGCCGTCTAATGTACTCCTCTCTCGGCTACGACGCTGATGTCTGCCTCTACTACGTGAAAGGGGAGTTCTTTGCCATGGACGCCCGCTGCTCACACTCCGGTAAAAAAAAAAAAAAAAGCAACAACAACACAGTCCGTCTTGCCTAGATTAACCTTTTATATACCTTTACAAGGAGAGGAAGCCACGATTGTAAAAAATAAGTGCGCACAGCTGCATTTCGACTATAACGGCAAATGTGCGGTAAATGTCTCTGTGGGTGGTCAGCTGTGGGATACTCTCATCAAAACATGAATCTGTAGGATTCTCCTGGCTATATTAAAAATAAAAAATAAAAACAGCATCATGCCCCCTGCTGTCTTATCTTTGCCAGTGTTATGAAAGCATAACCAGCACATTTTCCTAGAAGGAACGCTTAAAAGGTAATGGTTACAAGAACAAACTGTGATTGACAATTTTGTTTGTGAAAATCTAGGTGGACCGCTGTGTGAGGGGGACATCGAGGAGGCTGATGGAGTCCTGCAGGTCTTCTGCCCCTGGCATGACTATGACTTTGACCTCAGGACTGGGAAGTCAGGGACGTCGTTACAAGTCAGTGACGGAGCGTGTCCTCCCTGGTTCATAATGCTGCGTTCATTTTTGTCAAGATAAACATATTTGATACAGTAAAATACCCAAGAAAGAATAAGACTCACATTCCTCCTGCACATACTCTATAAGTATTATCAGCCATGGGAAATTTCCAGCTATGAATCGGGTCTTCGGTGTCTGTCTTGTGAACTGAGGCATGAATATTCACACTGTAGCAGAATAATCCACTGCTCACATACGCCGAGTTCTTCTATTTGACGCAACAAATGAGAAACCAAAGCTCATCCTTCAGAGTTAAGAGGGTCCTCTACTTTAGTGTCATGTTAAACATCTTTTATTCCTCTGTTCCAGACAGGAATCACTATTAATAAAACATGTCCCTTCTCTTTTATTTCCTTTATAGTACATTGTCTATCAATTATTAAGCAATTAAAGAAATATACAACTACAAATATTCCAGGGCCCCTACCTTTTTTTTTTTTTTTTTTTTTACTTGGCGGCGTGATTTCTTTGTCCTTTGTCACATTGTCACATTGTCCTTCCAGCTCTAACGTTTTTCTGTCCTCTGCTTTCATGTCAACAGCAACAAGTGTATGAAGTCAAGCTAGAAGAGGGAAATGTGTATGTGAAGCACACGAGCCCTCTCTCCCTACGTCCTTTTCCTGTGGATCAGAAAAGCCGAGCAGCCTCCTCCGGGCCTTAGTGAGGGCTGTGCTGCTGCCCCGACTCTCTCGGCCTAAGATTTGTTCCACAAACCCGAGCCACTGGAAAACATTCCTGAGCCTCATCGTTCATTTTCTCACAGTTTCTCCTTTGAACGCTGTGAACGCCATGTCAAGGAAAATGTGCGAAGAGGACATTACATCGTTAAAGGGTATTTAGGTTTTCTCTGCTGACATTGAGGAACCAGCGCAGACACTGAACATGAAGAGGTCGGTGCTGACTTGGTAGCGTAGGGGCAGTAGCAAATATGCAACAGAAAACCAGGAAATGTGACTGTACAAAAGCAATTTTCTACTTGTAAGATGTCATTAAAAAAAATAATGTATTATCTATATTTTTTTCTTTTTTCTTTTGACATATGCGTCATCTATCTCGAGATCCTTTTTGCATCACCTGCCTTTCGTTTTGCATTTGGATAATAAGGAAACATCTCTTTAGTGTTTAATTTTCACTGTTTTTACTCATTTTAAAAAGATCCTGTGTAGATAATAATGCAAATCTGTCAAACCAACCTCTTCAAAGGAAATCACATTTCAGGCATTTAGTCAGTAATTTCAGTTTAAACACACTAAAAGTGCTCTGGGATGTTTTCTCAAACTCGAAAATTAGAGGACTATTTGTCAAACTCAAACCAGAATTAGTATTTATGTCTCCAGCCATGACAACGTTGTGTTTTGGAGTTATAGCAGAGCTAAAAAAGAGACATCATCATCTTGATGTCTTGGCAAGACGAACAGATGCTTGTTTTATTTGTGTTATGTGTCTCATTTTGGGGTTCAAATGGAGAGCCGGGGGAAGTGGAACTACGCAGGTGTTCTTTTCCGAAGCACACGTTTTGCCCCATGCAGTAGTGACGTATGTGACAACCTCATTCAACTGCAAATAATCAAATTACATTATTTAATGTTCATGTCAATCTCTGACCACTTAAGAGGAGTTTCCTCATCCTCAACAAACATTACAAGTAGTCTCAAACTGACTATATGTCAGTTGAACACTTATGTCATGCAGAAGAAAGTCCCTCTCAGAATTAGTTTCCCTGTTTGTTTTTTTTAGTCCAATTAAAGCAAATGGAAATCAACAAACATGACGGACATTGCGGCCACGAGTGGTGGCAGTTCCAGCGCAAAGACTGTTTCTCTCTGTTCCTGGCTTTTGCACAGTCAGGTTTGCCTGTTAGTGACGCATTGGAATTAGAGAGGAACATTTAGTAAGGCGCCGGAGGAAGGTTCATGACCTGAAATGCACCACTGACTGAAGAAAAATGGATTCTTCTAGCTGTGTGTAGCTGTCTGGCACTGACGCGAGTGTGTTTTCTTTATTTCTTCGCGGCGAGGGCAGTCGCTCACTTCGTTTTCAGTCAGTCTTGGTTTGCTGGCAGGGCCAGGGCCCAGTCATGAAGGTGTCAATGACAGCGTGGCTTTCCAACACTGGTTTTTCTCCCTGCTGTGCTGCCTGTTGTGCAACGTTATTACAATAATAATTCCACTGACTAAAAATGTCTGCTATGTGTATAAGGGGTCTCACTGTACTGCATTATAACTCATCACCTGGAGGGTAACGTCCGCACACAGTGGTAAACATTGTTCATGGTTTTCACATTGTGACATACCTGGGGTATCCAAACACCAGCATTGTATTATTTTCTAAACTGTATTTTGTGTTTCTGTGGCCACTATGTCACATTTGCATATGCTGGCACATTTAACATCGCTATACTTTGTGAACTGGTATTGCTTTGTTTGTTGTAAACTGTGCTTATTGTTGTGATGTTGTGCAATTCCATGTATCTGTATTATTACTTTTAGAAATTAAATTAAGCACATTCTCATCATAAAACGGACGGACACTTTCCTTATTTTGAAGTAGTCTTTATATTTCATTTCATTTAATCCATAATACATGACTCAGAGAAGAATATCGATCAAAAAGTTTACACAAAATCATTTATTTACAGGTTCTTGTCCAAACAATTATTGCAGATTAAATACAATACTCAATTTACACATGAAAACTTAATTCAGAGGGAAACAAAGCGACTGGCATCACCATGCAATAGCTAAACTAAGCAGCTAAGAGTATTATTCACTTATGTAATCCATTTACTGCTCAGGGTTGCTTCCAATGGACCAGATGCAAATATACAGTTCTTTCCATACAGTAAATCCCAGAAAGTGATGGAAAGGTTCAAGGATGACCTTCTGAATAAATTATGATCTCCCTGAGATCAGCTACATTGCACAGAAGAGGAAATGGATGAATCTGTTCATGGTTAAACTGATGATTAATTGTTGCATTTTCATGGGGGATTCAGAGACTTGTGCTTGAACCGGTTAGCATTACGGTGTAAGACGGGCAAAACCAAGTGAAGTATTTTAAAAAGAAATAAACTTGAAATTTCAGTTGTCACCAAACGCTCTTAATTTAGGCAAAAGGTTTGCATGAAAACAGCCTAGAAAATAAGCTATTTTCAAGCACCGAAGCTCTGCGACGCTGCCTGTTCAGCGAATGAATGGTCGTACATTTTGGGAAATCCGCTTATTCTCCTCCATGCCAAGAGATTCTGAGAAATCTGAATTATGATGCTGTGCTCACTTCATCTGTATACAGTAAAGTGTAGCCTCATACTTGACTGACAGAAATTAATGACCAGTGAACTTTCCACCTGGTGAGAAATTTGGAAAGAATGAATTTTTTTGGCTTATTTTTCAACATGTCATGCACTCAAGTGTAAAACATAATACGAACTATTATTTGGATGACTCAATGTAAGCTCAAACGATTACTACTTTACCTAGATTTCTGTGAGATCCCAAGTTTAAACAAGCCCAAGCCATCGTCCCAGGCTTCAAGCTTTGTTCTGGTGACCAATTTACAACTGTGCATCTCAATCAGAGTCCTCTGAGGCAGTTATGGGCGTGTTTTAGTTGTGACCATGGTCGCATAAGACTCCATTTCAAGTGCATTTTTTTCTTAAAAAGACACTAAGTATTGCCTGTGGACATGCTAACTACACAGCGCGCTACACTGACTCCTTACCAGCTTTCAGAGCTGTCAGCTCTTTGGTGCCTTCCTATTATGTCATAAAGTTTGTTGATCTTATTGGGTGAAGTTAGCCTGTGATTTTAGCAAAGTTTATTCTTTCCAAACAATTTCCTAGGACGACTTCCCAGAAACCGTCTGGCGCGTCAGATTAACGATGATGAACATTTTCTGCCTATTAAAAATGAATTTTGCAGTGTGTTTTATTTGTTGGATTCAGGCTTAAACTACAGGTTTTAAAAACTCTGGAAACTTTTGCTTACACCATTAAACCAAACTTTGCAGAGATTCCCTAATCTCATTTGAAGTTCCCCAAAGACAAAATAACAGTTTGGGGAAAACAGCTTACTTTCCCATGCAAAGTGTTATATAATGGCTTACTCAGGCTATTACTGTTACCTTGTCCTTCAAGCTGCCCTGATAACTTCTCCTCATGAATAAGCCAATTCCCCTGTCAAAGCATGCTCTGAAGAAAATCTGGATTCCTCCATGTGCAACCACTTTCAAAGCCCAAGATTCTGTAAGTGATGGACTGTGAGGCCAAAGACCACGAATATTTTCCCTTCTTTCTTTTTTTTTTAACCAAACAGTACCCCGAATTGATTAAATCCATAATCTTGCCTCTCTTTCTCTTGATGTCTTCGTTCTAACATTTCCTTTAGCTGCTCTACATCTGCTGGGCCTCCTCAGCTGACCTCACACACCACTGCATTTTTACAGGACTTATCGCTTCCTACACCTGGATTCAATCATCATCGTCCTCACAGGGTGGATGCTGCATCTGTTGCTGTGAGATGTTTGTTTTCATCTGGAGATCTGAACTGTTCCATCAGCCCAGAGGCCTGTGATTAGAGAGGTCTGTGATAATGAGAAAGGAGACACAAGCTGTCATTCTTTATTCCTCTTTCTTGAGTGTGTGTTTTTCTGGACTGGGGTGCTCTTAGTAAGTAATGGAAAAAAAAAAGAAATCTCCTTGGGGCCAGGCACAAGGGTGGCGATCTAATATATGGTTGTCATTTACACAGCTTTGCAGAGGCACCTTTTAGAACACCTTAAATGACAAGTCTTTGGAAATAAAAAATGCAATAGCATTAATTTCACTGACATTTATGACAACATATTAAGAAGTTAACTTTTCAGGTGTCTGGGGGCAATTTCGTTGTAAATACGTTTTACTGTATTACTCTTGGGCCCAGGATATTGTTTAATACTTAAGTTCACTCATGGTCTCCTGGAAAATTAACATGTTTGACTGCTTGTAAAAATCACGGTCAAATTGTTTTTTTACAGGCCTCTTGAGATTGTGCAATTTATTTTCTAATTAGCAGCAGACTTATGTTTACTCATCAGCCTTTCCTGGTTCCTCCAAGGACCACAGTGCTCCTTATTTGGATTTGGATTAGTTCAGCTTGTTGAGCTTCTCCCGTGGGTCTACAACAGCCAGTGGTGCAGATACACAAGTTTGGAGATTTTAACACTAAGTAAACTTAATGCCTATGACTGACTTTGGTTAAAATAGCCTAAAAGTCAAATAATAAAGTTTCATAATTCGTGCATAGTTTTAACAGCAAGAACCACAGAATGTGTTGAGAGTTTTAACTACTAATAAGAAAGCACTCTGAAACTAGAAAGATTACTAGGAGTCATGCGCTAATGAGTAAATTCAGAGAATCAAAAACTGATTAAATGGCAGTCATTTGATAAAAGTCATACAAAATGAGTCCTGTGCAAGGTCCCTTAGCCACCGTACCTGCCACAAACACTCTAACATCTCATTTTTAAGGTACTGAAATAGTTTGGAAGAAGCAAAATTTGACTAAATCTCAAGTTTAATTCTACTTATTGCACTTCAGGATACAAAGACAGCTCGCAAGTCCTCCAACGACACCAAAAACTAAATTAATTTAAACCTTGGATTTGCTTCCTTCGGCAAAAATGGAGTATTGAGGAATGCAGTGCTTTTAGTAACATTTTGCTGGGTGACGTGCTAAGTTGTAAAGTGAAGAGGAAATGAGGAAATTATGCCACATGTACCTTGTAATCTATTATCTTCATTTTAGTCCGCCTACAGTCTGCTCTGTGCTTGTTTTGGCGACAACCTTGGTCTTGCACATTTTAAGTAGGTGTGTAAGGACATTTGGTTGATTCACAGTCAGCAATCTGGCATGCTAATAAAAACATTGAAAAGCTTGACTGAAAACATCCTCTGTTCCCTGTGTGCCATGCCTCACCCCACTGTCTCTGTTGAGTGTGCCTCCCCTTGGTGGAGGGAGATTTTCCCAGTTTGTAGAAAAAGGGCTAAGTGTCTGCTGCAGACAACAACGACCTTGTGTTGGTTTCTTTTTGATCTTGAAGAAAAGTATGACTTCAGTGGAAAGCAACTGTCGGTTACAAAGTGCTAAGAGCCTGCCATAGTATTTACAGTATTTGAAGGTTTAGTGTCCCCTCAAGCATTGAAAAATGTCAGCAAAAACACGCACCATGGGGAATGCCACAAATTTGATGCATAAAAGTTGTAAAACTGTTAATTGAGTGTATTCACTCATAAAATTAGACCAAAGCCAATTAAATAAATGTCAGTCACTGAGTTACATATACACAAATTATGTTTGTCTTCTTAGGAGGAAAGGAAGAAATTAATACCAAACCCTTCAAGTAAATATCAGACCAATGAATATCTGCCATCATGCTTGATGATTTTGCTAAATTGCTGTCTCAGTTTTTCATAGTCTGGGTGGAATTCACACTCATCATATGATGTCACCGTATCAGTTTCAATTGAAAACCTAGAAATGAAAAAGAAAGAATACATAAATCATTTGGATATTACTGTCACTGTAAACATGAATCAAATTATCTGGTCGTAACCTACTTCTACTGGCGTTGTTGCGTGCGTGTGGACACTCTCCTCCTCGTGGTGGAGCTAACTCTGCGACCTCGCTGCTCTGAAGGATAAACCACCACTTGGCTGGATGATCTCTGCACTTGCACACCCTCCAACTCCCTCATGTCCCTGGCCATCTGAGACAATGTCTGACCAGGGTTGGTCTGGAGACGCTGGAAGAGGCTTTCCCTGTTAATTTTCCTCTCTGGACAACTGAAGGTCAGTGCCACTCCGGAGTCTGACTTCATCTCTCTGGAGAAGCCATCTGAGGTGCCATCAAAACAGCGTCCAATAGCGATCTCTTTGGCCACTCTGGGGTTCTGGTCCGTGACTGTGTAAATGCCATAGTTGTGTCCCAAAGGATCAACAGGTGCTAGCATGGTGAAAGCATGGGACTCGTTGTTTTGAGCGACTGGTGGATGTTTAATGAGATACTCTTGTAGGAGGTTGTTTGTGCTGATTTTGCGACAGTTTCCCTGTGGAAGGACTGATATAATGGATCTGTCCACCTCAGCTTGATCAAATAACATGCCACTGCATTTGAACTCCACACATGCTGCTGAGGTGTTGGCCTCTCGCATGTCCCGGGTGCTGCGAATGTCCCTAATGCCATAAAGTTTGCCCTTTGTCTCTCGGTGTGTTCCTCCCAGATTCCTTGACCTGACCATCAATTCCTTCTGTCCTAGAATCTTGACCTTGATGAAGCATGCTCTAAACTCTTGGGGATTTGGCCACCAGGAGAGGTAGTCTCCTGTCCAGGTAGTCAAATCATTCTCCTCAAAAGGAACAACGTTGTATTCATATTTGTCCTTTTCCACTCTGAAAAATCTGAAATGATTTGCATCAACAGGGGCATTTTCACATGCTATTAAATTCTGGTATGGATATATTGGGCCATTGGTCTCATCCAGATTGTTTTGGTTTGGCTTTGCAAGGTTGATTCTGAAGGCTGTTTTCTTCAGAGCTGGATCCTCATGGTCTGAACGCTGGTAGTCTATTTTATCTAGATATGGCTGAGACACTCCGATGATGTTTGGATTCATCTTTGGGGAGGAAGGAGCTGCTTCGAGTTCTTCCCCACCCATCATTGCCGTAACATAGGCTGTGTAAGCATCGGGCCTCTGTGCATCACAGAAAGCTGGTAAACAGGCCCCATTGGGTCCAGTTAGGACACTGTCGAAGCGGCCCCAAGCCCTGGGATTAGAGGAATAACCAGGTTTGGGCTCCAGATTTATCAAGCTGATTACAACACCCTCCAGCTGTTCACTAGGAAGGAACTTGTCACTCATGTAGGCACGAACCTTGACATAGCAGCGTCTGTTTTCAGGCACGTCTAAATTGAAGAGTCTACGTTCTCTGATCTCCATGTTGCCTACCAGGAACGTGCGCTCTTCACGCTTGCTTCGTCCATGACCACCGGTAGTTGTTGTGCTGTAAGAGAAGTCACTTTCCTCCTCCCAGACTCCTGTGTCTGGGTTCAGAGACCACAGTTTCATTTTGGGAATGTGCTCTTGCATTTTGACATGCTGTGTGTCAAGGAGGACTTGCACTGCTCCAGCTCCAAGCACCTCCTTGTTGGTCTCATCTCTGAAGTCCACAGAAAACATGCCATACGTCCTCAAAGGTAGCATGTCACCCTCGTCATCCACAAAGTTGAGGTCCCCAGGGGCTGCAGCTGCGGTAGTGATGTTTCTTGGGTCAATGAATGTGACGCTGGCTTTCACAGTCCCCTCGTAGATTTCGCCATTGTCCTTATGGAAGGAATTAGGAGGAATGACTAACTGCCCTATGGGATCTTCATCTTTGATTTCCCCTAGAGTTATAGAATTTGTTTCGCCGGCATTGATATCTATTGGCGTTTGCTTTCTCATCACTTTCACATCGTGATATATGGATCCACCTTTCTTATCAAAGATGAACACCTTAGGAGTGTCAAGCAACTTCTGGGTGGGGTCAACAAAGTTCACAACTAATCTCTGTGTATCTGGGGTAATTTGTAATGTGAAACCTCCTTGGTATCCTGTTGTGCCTACTCTCTCTTTGCCAATGTAAATGTGCCCAAAACGCAGAGGCTCACCATTATCGGCTGCGACCACTCTACCGCGGACGAGCAGTGTTGGCTGCACACACTTCCGACAACTGCACTGTGTCACAGCACGAATAGGGAGGCTATAGGTTCCACAGTCAATGACTCGACTTTCCATGCTTTGGACCCCGCAGCAGAATTCGGCTCCATCTCTGCAGCGCATATCAAAGTCTAGGGAGCCAGCACATTTGTTGTGTGGGCAGCGGCCAGCATTGTAGTGCTTGGAGTTAGTCCCAGGTTGAACACAGTCCATCGGTAGTCTGATGAGGTGTGCCTCAGGCGTGGAATTGCATGCTGGTGTTCCCTTTGCTGTGAATTAGATATATCAAAATATATTATCCTGCCAGTAAATGTCACCCGATGTACATAAAATACAAATGTCACTATGACTCTGTTTAAGTTTGACTTTCTCAATGATATCTACACTTGAAATTCTGTAAAATATATTTTATATAAGATTGCTTTGAACTAGATCATTTATCATTGACTTTAAAGTGGATCAAGTGTGTGATGGAACTTTCAAATGTTTGAAGCGCACGTATGCCTTTATTTTTCACACACACACACACACACACACACACACACACACACACACACACACAGACACACACACAATGTCTGAAAGGTCAGAAACTAGTTATGTGGCAAAGCAGGACTCTGAATTTTTTGGTAATTACGCATAATTGCGCATGAAGTTAAAGGGAACATTTATTTACCAACCATGCAACGGAGAGCTGGAAAGAAGGAGTGATTGTTTACCCAGACGTTGGCAACATAATTAATGTGAATGATATCATGGTTGAGCTTGTAGTTGAGTATCTTGGTTAAGTCCCCATCTCCAGAGTAAGTCAATGATTGCAGACACATGGAGTAGTGCAATTTGTGTAAACTATCTTTACCATTTTGCAGATGGCTTTAAAAAACGGTCTCTTTGGTATTAAATTATATAAGCTCTAGTTGCTGTTGTTAACACAGTCAATTTGAACTTGGGCATTATGTTAATTGGAAATAACTGAAACTGTTTGTCTGACGGATCAAGAACTGTTTGTCGTTTTGCTCTGAGGTGCAGGTGTTGTTATGCACACGCACACACTGCCTCCTGCCATAATGACTTTTGGAGTACAGGGATTTGTCTAGATTGCTTTAACACTGTTCCATGAAACCCTGTTATTAATCTGCATTTTAACTAACAAGCACCTGGAGAATATAAGCAACGTGCAGCTCTCCCACACGGATGTGGAAACACATACTTGTCTGAATCTGAGAGAGAAAAGAAACAGAATTTATTGACATTGGGTGCTCTGGAGAAACTGTGTTTGAGGTTTTACATTGTCCAGAGCCATCTCACGCACTAAGGAATTCCTGTTTAGAAAGAAGTAGTCTGAACCAATGTAAACACAATAAAAACCTATTCTCCAGACGCAGACAGATTATCAGAGTCCTGATATTTTAATTTCCGCACATATTCGTTCACAATTCAGTCTATTCACTCACTTTCTCTCTCTTCAGTTGTAGGACTCTATGGTTTAGTCTGATTCTTCGTACTGCATGGACAAGGCTCAGGGATGACTTGTTTGAAACTCAGCACTAACATTCCTCTTAAAGTGTGTATTCAATCTCCGAGGCAGCTGCTCTCTATACCGTAAAATGAATTGCGGTTGTTTGCTTTTTGTCAGTGGTTGCACTTGAACGTGTGGAAGACTTTGAATAAATACATCATTGTCAAATGCACTGGGATAGCTGCCATCCTAAGCTATAATCCCTGTGTGCCACTTACTGTCATCATAGTAAATGATTTTCTCTCAAGTTTGATGATGATGAATTTCAGTTTGCTACAACTTTACATTTTGACCGTGAGAACAAACTGAAGACCTAAAAAGAAAGCTGTACGTACCAACCACAGTAAGGAAGGCTGGAGATGACTTGATACTGCCCACGGGGCTGTTGGTTTTGCAGTAATACTGCCCCGACTGCTCTGGCTTCAGATCTCGCAGTATGAGATCCTCTTCATACTTGTGCACCTTCTTGTCCAACAGGGTCCCATTGTGGTACCTTGATAAACAGTTTTAAAAAATTAAGAAACAAACAGAAAATAATCGGGCACAACATAATAAAAGTAATCATTTCAGTTGCACTGATTTCTGGGAAGCACACAATGATTCTTAAGGACTGGTGTTCGTCTTACCAGTAGTATTTGTCAGGTGTTGGTGAGCCAGTAGCCTTGCAGCAGAACAGCACCCGTCCTCCCTCATAACGCACTTTGTCCTCTGGGTGCTTCACAATGTAAGGCTTTTCTGTGGGGAGCAGCAAATCATCAAGCCTTTATACTGATAGTTGCGAATGGCGCCGCAGGGTATAGAGAGCTCATAAAACTCAGTCAGGCATTACACTTTATTCTCGTATTGGTCTCTGTGCTTATAAAAAAATTATTGGTGAGGGAATTCTACTTTCAAAAGCAGCACAGGTCTATTTTTATTTGGTTTCCACGCAACCAAGTAAGTGCTAAGAACATGTCTTATAATAGTCCAGACTGTTTATGTTGTAGTGTTGTTAGTTTTCTGTTTTTTTTTTTTTTTTTTGTGAATATGATTGGAGAATTTCTTGCCTCAGTGGTGTAATAATAAAGAGAATCAGGATCAGTATTCATTTTCTTATGATAATACCCCTTCCAAGAATGATGCAACAACATATAATTACAATTTGTTCATTTAGCTACACTCACCTGCTGATCTGAGGACAGCCTTTGACCAGGACAGCCCTGTGGTGTTACTGGAGGTGGAGACAGTCACTGGGACGAACTTCTCCTTCCTGATGATGATCCGTATCGAGGTGGATGAGCAGACACCTTTGAGCCTGAAATGACCTTTGGGATCCGTACGAGCACGGATTACCTTCGGGTGGCTGGCCAGAGCCACCAAGGCTCCAGCCACAGGTACGCCCATGACGTTGTGGACGTCTCCGTGCAGCACGTGGCCTTCGCACACACAGTGGCTGCAGTCGTCACTGGGACGTCCTTCTGAGCACACATGCTGGCATTTGGCTGTTGTGAGGAAGCAAAGCGGCATGAGCACAGGATGATAAACATGCAGGTATGAATTACTTGTACAGTATGACTGGCAGACCTGGGCATGGATTCTTCCCACACTTCTTCATTTCAACAGGCCGTCCTGTACACTGCACTGTCACTGAGGTCCTCACACAGGTCCTTCTTCTTATCCTGCGACCCCCACCGCAGGTCACTGAACACGTGCCCCAATGACTCCACAGACTCCACTTGGCTAAACACATGACAACACACATGAAATACTGTATGACTTTTAACAGCGTGTGATTCACTTCTTTTCCAACTTCATGCAGAGATTTAATGAGAGGTGATTATTAACCTTAGAAATGGCATCATTTTTATGTAATGTGAGCACCAAGGCATAAAAAGTTGATTATAGCTTCAATTAAACCATGATGAACAAGTGGCTCAATCAAGACTATTAGAAATAATAATTGCAATGTTCCTTTCAACACAGTAAGTATCTGAAACCGTGCGGCAGAAAGATGGCATAGAAGCATTTACCTAGTCGAACTACATTCAAGCTTCCGAACAATTTTGGTTATGATAATGGTACAGGAATGTGATTCCAGCTTAAACGTCAACTCAGTAAAGAACACAAGTATTAAAATGGCTTCATTTAGCGGAGTGTAAAGATCCGTGGCCAGTATATACAGTGGTGACCTCCATGTTCACGTATGTGAATAGAGAAATGGAGGAAATAACACATTGTTTCCACAACAGGAAATGAGACTGTAAATTTTATGCACACTTGAGTGTACAGTGATGGGTTGAACACATGAATGCAGCACCTGTAACCAGAGTTTTTAAAACATACATGTTAACATTAGTAAAATGTTAGCAGTTTACAGTTCTTACCATCAGCCTTATGTGAAATGAAACAAACACAGAGATGTGGACTGACATAAAGTCACAGAACTATGTGATATGGCTGCTTCAACCCAACGACTATTAAATAATTTCAGTGTTTCTAGAGGGGGTCAATGTAAATGCAAATAGACCAAAAAGCTCTAAAACGGAATGTATGCAGTGCCCGACAAAGCTCTCCATTACCATCAGGGAGTCCACAGGACTCTTTGGTCTGAACGTGTGTGTGTTGATGGAAACTGGTGATGGTCACCTGTGCATGGAGGGTTGCCGCACTCCTTCCTCTCTGAATGGTGTCCCTGACATGCTGGCACCAACAGAAGAGGCATGGGCTGACTGCTCATGCATTTTCTCTGGCGGACCTGGATGCCTACGTCATTGCAGACCGTGGTTGAACAGGGACCCCACTCACTCCAGTCCGACCAATAGCTCTGCACTGAACACAAACGAAGAGTGTCACATCTTAATCCTGAGAATTAGAGTTAACATGACAGCAGAGTAGAAAATGTTTGCCTAAATCTGTGGATCTGAGCATCATTGTGCTGCTGCCATCAGTGCTACCTGGGGGACACTGAAAGCGGACGTGATAGTTGGAACAAATGCGGCCATGCGGTTGCTCCTTGTTGATGCACCAGAAGCCCTTCTCCAGACTGGAGTGGACCACTTCCCCAGTGTCTGCCGCTGCCACCCAGTCTGTAGTACGAGCCTCCATGGCTGTTGGCCGTGCACAAACTCTCTCTCGGTAATAGAAACGTATCGCCTCCAAACGCTCGTAGTCTCCGTTCCCCCCGGGATGGTCAATGTTGAACCAGGATGTCCACTCAGTCACGCCTGGAGTCACATGGAGAGGGAGACATGGAGAAAAATCAAACAAACATCAAGTTAGAATTGAGTTGGAAGAGTTGAAAGACAGACAATAATTCAGCTCAAGATCCAGACATCGAAGGAGGGTAGAGGCTGTAGCTGATTTTACATGGAAGGAAGGCGTATGGTTCAGAACCAAGAAAAGGAAAGAAGGAACAAAACAGCAGGAATGGCCTTCAAACTTTAAGAGGAGCTCTGCAACTGCCATTTTAACATGACTTCATACACCCCAGGGAGCTCTGCATTGTCCAGGTTCTTTCCAAACTCTCTGGCTCGGCCGATGAAGAATATCATCTTGTTCTGAAACCTCAGCAATTTCTTTAGAAGAAATATGAGGAGTTACAAATAAAAAAAAAATCATTAGCAACTAATAAGAGGGTATTTTTCGTCTAGAAGTAACACATTGCTCCACTCTAAAAGTCCTTAGCTGAATGCAGGGAGTATATGCTTCAGACAATAATCTGCTTGCAGGTGCTTTTAGTGCAGATAGAAAATGGTTGTCTGGACCAAACCTGATGCTTTGTTTTGTCGGATTTTCTTTTCTGTAGCTTCACACAAGAAGCTGGCTTAGACGGACAGAAAATATCTTTGCACTTAAATTAAACGATTATGTCACTGACAATAAACCTCAAAGTTAGTATCAATCACGAAAAAACATCTGAGCTGTATATCACTCCCACAAGAAGATCTTTGTAGTATAGCTGTGCTGGATTTATAGTCTGCATACCTCTGTCTGCTGTCAGTGGGCCTAACTGCTGAATAAAAATTGACAACGATTTTAATTAAGGCTGGCATGATCTATAGGATTGACATTTATGTATTAATGGATTAATTAATGACACTGTCTAAAAACTGACTCATCTATGGTTTCTATAATGAGCTAGCTTCAGGCAACCTGAATGGTTTGTTACACACTGGGAAACCTCCCTTGGAAATAGTTTGTAGAAGTGTAACTAGCAAAGTTGTTACATGATTCTTGTCATTGTAATGAAGAAAACAAGCATAAAAGTCTCCCTTAAACTGATGTTCTGGTGAGAACTCACAGATCTTGTGAGAATGTAACTCGCATTGCTAGGTAATGCTTTATGTGATGCAAACATGTTATCTTGCCATGGAGGGATTTAATTAGCTTTGGGTTCCCACTTAATCATGGTTTTAAGCCTATTTTTCCGCTCACACATTGTCATCATTAAAGGTGTTCCAAGCGAACTGATAACATTTCCTGTTTGCATTGTGTCCAGGGATATCGTAGCTGTCTCACCCTGACAAAGATGAAACTTCTGGAAAACTTCTGTAGCTCTAAAGAATATCTTTTTTCCATTACTTCCAGGCAGATGGAGATAAGACACACTGGATTTAAAATTATGTCTAGGCCATCCTGTCTGCGTGTTTAGACTTTGCTGAGTTCTGACTCTGAGCTGGAGTTCAGTATTAAAAGCAGATTTAACCATAACTGTCTCCATAAGCTGCCTCAGCCACAGATGCTACCGCTGCTGATCATGTGGATAAGACTGTTGTATCTCCAAATCAAACTGCAACAACTAACTTGGATTCGTTTTTACAATGCTGACAGCACCAACCCACAGCACGCTACTTAAACTCTCACTGTTTGAAAGGCTCTGCCCTGGAATCAGACGTGAACGTCCCTGCTGGATTCAGTACCTGTTGTCTGTGTGTCAGTGAACGTGTTGAGGGCCACTCTCCTGGTCTTGTCGGACTGACTCCTGGTCCTCAAAAGTCCTGCACGCAGAAAAAAAGAAAGAATGAACAAAGCTACAACTGATCCATCCTTCAGTTCAGGTCAATTCCTGAATTTCCATCCTCATTCGTCAAAAGGTAGAAATCTGATCTGACTAAATGTAGGATTTTGATGATTTTGCGAGTATGTGAGAAAAAATGTGGGGTCATTTAATACATATTAAACATCATCAAGTTTAGCTTCTGATCCCGAACAGTTGCTGGAACCCATGCCAATATTAGTAGATGTGCACCCACACACCCACATGTGCACACGCCGTCTCCCACAGTAATGCAGTCTGAGCACGTCTTACTCTTTCTTTCAAGGCTAGAAGGCTCTTCTAATTACGCACCCTTTACTTACAGCGCTCTCCATTTTCTTTTCACTTCAATCCATTTAGTCACACGCTTTCTTTTCTTTTTAAGTGTTAAAGTATGTCCTGACTTGTGGGGCTGTTGAAAACATAAAACAGAACGGAGACTGACAAGACGCTAATATTTTGTGTCCATTTTCTTACTTATCTCTATTATTCATCCCTGCATTCCCCCTCTGTTTAATTTTTATCGTCCTCCTTCTCATTTCCGCTTCTCTGCCTCATAAGCCTCCAATCATTTCCTTCAAACATCCTCTCATCCATCATGTTGTCATACATCTTTTTATTCTTCAGCTCCTATTGTCCTCCTCCGTCCTCCTCCGTCCTCCCCTGTCCCCTCAATCCATCAACAAGCAGGATTCTAATCAAGCTCCAGCTGAGACGAATCAGTGCACGCGGAGTCATCTGTTAAGCAGCATCCAAGCCAGAAAACTTCACTGGCACTTGCTTCATCACCTCCCTCTCTCTCACACACACACACATATACACGCACACATCTCCATATAGGCAGCAATTTAATGCCATTTTTTATTATAATGATGCATGATTATACACTAATGTACTATACACATGTCTTGCGCACACACTTGCATTCCCATACCGCTAGGTCATTCTTAAATCACAGTTAGTTTTCATGCGTTCCCACACACGACAACACAACACTGTGTAAAAGATGAGAGCAGCGTTGCCTTATTAGAGCGAGAACGATATTAAGCCTGGCATTCACTGTCGGCTAATTTTGGCTCTTTGATTTATTAAGCACGCTCCGTGACATTTTCGCCCGTGCTTTGAAGCGCAGTGATTCATTTTCCTTCACCGCAAATTTTTTATGTTTTCAAAAAACGTCAGTTGTTTGCTTGACATTTCATCTCGGAGTTTCAGTCGGGGCGCACGGAAAAAATAAATGTCATGGTCCCAGACAGGAACAAAAAAAAGTGACTCGTGCAGCTGTAGTGTGTGGGCACGTGTGCGTGTGTGGTTGTGTGTGGTTGTGCGGTTGTGTGTGTTAATACACACAGCATTTAGGACTTTCGGACAGACGTTGCTGAGTTTATGACCAGAGTCTCCCACCACCCCACCACAGAGACCAGTATCCATCTCAGTTCCTGCTGGTTTTACGGCTCACTTCAATTCTTTATTGTCATGCCAGCACATTTCTTTTCCACAAGCTTTTTTGATAGATTTAGTAAGAGAAGGATAGTGGCTCAGGAGAACGAACATTGACTGGCCAAAGACGTATTACATAAGTTCTAAGGTAACACGGACGGTCAGCTCACCTTCATGACTGGTGATGTTTTATGGCCTGGCCCTTAAAAACCACTGATACGTTTCCATATCGACTTTGTCTCTATGATACTCTGGAATGAATTGATAAATAGAAGCAAATGCTTCCACGCTGATCTGTTGAGCAGATGTGGCTCCACAGATTTTGTTTAGTAAAATCAAACAGTTTTTTCCACTGTTCCGTTTGTGCCTACCAGATTACATGGATCTGATATCTACAAAATATACGGGAAGCGTTTACTGAATGCTCTCTCCCATGAACTTATAGGTAAACAAATGAGCATTGTGTTGCACAGATTTTTAAACTTGTGGCTTTTATTAATCTTTCCCACTTTGAAGAGTATCCATTTATTTCAAAGAAGAATTCTCCAGAGTATCTCTTGCTCTTGTTACGTAACATTTTTTTTCTCCTTGCACCAAAACAAAGGGAATTCACGAGCGTGGGCTGCTGACTATCATTTCAAGATGTCAGATGACGAAAACAAAATAGCAGGAGTTTTACGAGGTGTCTAATGGCTTAAGAAAGTTAAAAGAGGAAACCCTTATTAGCTGGAGCAGGAGGCAAGCGTTTGGGTAGAGACCTCAGTTATGGCAGGTATGAACTGGCCCGACTCCCGTGGCAGACTCACAGAGCTTATTGTGCCTTTGAGTGGCATGTTAGCACTTTATGAATTTTAAAAGCTTGGAGATTTTACTGGGGCACTGCTTCATGCGGCTGGTATGTTGGCAAATTTACTTCATCAAGGAGCAAGGAACACGTGTTTTCAAGCCAAAGGTACCAAGGTTAGAACTTACAATTTCCTCTCTCCTGTTTAGAAAAATCCATCATAAAGTTTTGTTTTAGTTTGCAGACAGAAATCGCTCCAATTCTGATGCTGCACAGCTTCTTTAACGTAACCTAAAAGTTCTGTGTATGTTCTTGATGCTTGCCTTCAAACAGCGCACAGAAGCAATTTCTGATCTGACGGCCCTGTTGGCACAACCTGTGTCTCAGATCTCCCAACCATTACAAATCATTGCTGAAAAATAAATCTCCTCTAGGACATGACGATGATGTGGTTATTGTTCAGAACAGCGGCTCATCAATCTCTTTTAATGGTTATACCTGAGAATAGCTAAGGCCCCTCTAAGCATGCACACGTGCACAAATCTGTGCTCCGGTGTAGCACAAAAGTGTAGAGAGCGTCTTTGTGCTGCAGGAGGTTTGCGTTTGCTTACTGATCCAAAAATGTCATTAGCAAATTGGCTCATTATCTAGAGTTCTGACCGTAAATGACGCATTCAGGTCAAGTCTTCTCCTGGCCTTTAGTTAAACCAAAGTTGACTCAAAGGGCTGCGCACCGAAGGGAAAATGAAGGAGAGTGGAGAAGAGCTTTTCGGCAGATCTGACAAAACTGCCACTGACACAGACACATGGCCTACTGAGTAGTCTGCAAGTCCTTTTTGGGGTCATTCTTTCACATATTTGTGTGTACAGCACATACTTTTTATTACCTAGTTAAGTGTGTCCTTATGAGTTTCCATATCCAATTTCAATTAAATAACAACAAAACTCTCTAGAATTTAGGGTTCAGAATCCCCCTTAGAGGGACCGTGGGTTTGGATTACTTGCTTAAATTGAGGAAATTATCATATTTGTTAAAACACCAGCATCAATCATTTCAAAATGACATATGTTTATATTCAAGTGCCAAACCCATCCAGGATATATCCTCAGACAACCTCTCCGTGACCCTCACAAACCATGGACAAAGTAACAAGATATATTATAGTGGCCCCAATATTTTAGGATAGACTGGTATTCTGTTCCACATTTAGCCACATGGCAAGTCCCCGAATGTCAAGCGAGGTCTGAAACATAGCTAATAGATTACTTTTCATCCTACACTGCGCCCATTGTCGTCTTTACCCACCGTGAGACTGCTGTGACAACTGCACGTCCTTATTTTAGAGAACTAGCATTGGATTTAATGATTTACGTCACGGCAGTTAATCCTGAAACACTGCCCGTGTACTTAGAGCATGGCTGCGCGAAGGCAAACCTTCTATTAATAAGCACCAGTGTCTTTGTAAAGGACGGCCTCTCTCTCCTTCACTTTCTGAGTGGGAGTGTTGTGTCTTTGCCAGGATCTAATAAAAAAAAAAAACTGCTGAGGAGAGGAATTGAGGGAAAATGCAGGGCTTTACGAAGTTGCACCCAGAATGGTTTCAGTCATAATAGGGCGGTGCAGTTGTGCCAGATGTACACTGGCAGACAGACTTAAATAGAAGGTCTGGATCCTGTTTATAATATTCCAAATCCTTACAAGACGGAGAAGATGTGAAAACACCCCACTACCACCGCCGCCACCACCAACCCCCCGGTTATGTAACCTATTGGACAAAGCAAAAGCTCAATAAGAGAATGAGGTTGTACAGTATTTGTCGATGTAGCATGTCTGAGCCCTCTGCGGAAGACCACACTCAGGGGTGTGTGCTTAAGTATGTGTCACTGAAGCACTTTAATTCACTTAAAACAGATGTCTTTCATGTATGAACTGAGGGGATATTAATGTGTGTGTGTGTGTGGCCCTATGTATGTGATGACCCGCTTGCCATGTCATATGGAAGCTGTTTATGTGTTTGGCTAGCTTCTTAGCTGAGGTGTGTGCGGTTTTGTAGGAATCTGCTCTTTCTCTCGGTGTTTATCTCTCTCTTTGCCGCAACGTTCCTTATCCTCAAAAACCTGTCTGAGCTCTAAAACATCTGCAGCTCCTTAAGAGTTTCGTCTCCGACATTAACTAATGACGCAAATCAGCTGCACAATTGAAAGGTTCATAAAAGTCCAGCAGAGGATTTGTGTTCTTAATTTAAAGTATCTGAGGAACAAAGCTTTGTTTCCCTGTTGGGCCATGTTGGTTTTCCGCCTTCAAAATATCTGGAAGTCGTCCCTCGGACATCTGAGCCCGTGTGCCGGGTCAGAGCCAGAAAGCAGCTGATTAGTCCTGCAATAAATAACTCCTTGGAACAGACGTGTATGTGTGTACACCTTAATACAAAGAGAAAAGAAAGGAAAGATGGGAAATTGCTCGGAGGCTGTCATTAATGGGAATTTGCTCCTTTTCCTTTGATCCATTGAAATCTCTGTCTGAGCCATTATAGTCAGCTGGCCAGACTTCTCTGTGTGCCGAGCAGACAGTGGTCAGCATCTGGAGAACTAGCCGTTCTGCAGCAGCTGCCACCTTCAAATAGGCAAACAGCTCATAAATCTGTTCGCTCTGAGGTGCGCGGGGAGAGTGACAGGGAACAAGGCGAGAAGGGAGCAGCCGAAAGGAGAGGCGCACGGAGAAACTGGTGGGGAAAGGTGAGGGAGGGGGTGGATGGAGTGAGGGAGACACAGAAGGAAGAAATGTGGGGAAAGTATTTGTGAGAAAATGCCTGATGGAGAGAGATTAGAAACAAAAGGAGACCAGATGAATACGAAGCGGACAGATGGAGGCACACGGTATTTGCTTTAGTGGTGAACTGAATGCACTGAGGGAGGCTGAGATGGTCATCATGGAGGAGAAAGGGAAAGAGTGACATGCTGGCCAATTTGACAGAGGAACAGGAGGACGGTAAAGTCATTTCACCTGTGCTCTTTTTATCCCTCCTTTTATTCCATTTTCTCATTCAGCCAAGCACGAACCCAGCAGGTGGAAAAGTGGGGTGCTCAGATTGTGAGTATTGCGCCTCGTTTCCAAGGTAACGGGGTTTAGATCTTTAGGCGCTGCTGTCACCGAGGGTGAAGTGAGGACAAAAATGGCCCACTTCACTGTAAGATGTGGATGTACTGCTAAAAGGAGGCGGAATTAAAGGTAAAAGTTTTACTATCCATTTTAACGTGTGACTGCTCTGCCCAGACACAGTCTATAGGTTTATGCATTTTGCTTTCACCGTCTAATCTCATGATATACTCATCCGTAGACAGCCTTCTGCAAGACATTTACGACCAAGAGGCCTTAAAGCCCAACAAGATATGGAGACTATTAAGGTGAATTCACACTCGTTTGCTTTTATGAACCGCCAGCTCCCTCACTTAAGTTAATGTGGAGCAGCTGTACGGTGGGCAGAGAGTGACAGCTTTGGAAAATAGCTGCTACCGGTGTCATTCAGGGAGAGAGGCAACCTCTGGAAGAGTGATAAGAGTGACATTTAAGGAGAAACACGTGTGACGTGGACGAAATCACATCTAACCAGTGCTGATTATCTGGTGTTAAGGAAATCTATGTTCTGAGGTGCTCCTAGGAGTCACCGTGTGCTGAGACACATTGTTTCACAAAGCAGACCTTCTGTTTGCAGAGAGCAGCAACCACTGCACTGCAGCTTTTGTCACTCTGTCATCAGCAGGAGGCTTTTCTGTGAACTTCAACACACTTTCCTATCACAGCGTGTTGTTCGTCATCTTGTCATGTGAAACTTGTTGCCGTCTTAACTTCAGATATTCAGAGACTGAGAGATAATGAAGTGGTTTTTTGGCACACACACACACACACACACGCACACACACACACACACACACACACACTCACACACACACTCACACACACACTCACACACACACACACACACACACACACACACACACACACACACACACACACAGATGATCCATCAATGTCTGCCACATTCACTTCCTATCCATAAACCCTACATGCCTGATCCTAACCTTCAATCCTCAACCTGTGGCTTAACTATTTACGTCCCTGCCTATAAAGGGATGTGGTTGCTCACAATGTGACTCTGTAAACAGATTTATTTCCCCACAGCATGAGTAACACACACACCACTGTTCTTATCTCATGAGCTCACCTCCCGGCATTTGTCTACAGTCCTCAAGTAATCCTGCTCACATCCTCAGGGAAATGCCGTCAACTTCAAAAACTCTACAGTTGCTGTCAGTTACGTCGCACATGTGCGAGCACTCACACTGGCCCTCTGTTCTTAAGGGGTTTCACAAAATTGAGAAATAGCTCCCCTCCATGCAAGATTCATTAAATAATTTCAGGTGAATGATGTCAGGTCTATATCAACAGCATCTGAACGTGGTGGTGATGTTCTGGCATCCATTGCTACCGCTGAATCACTGGCCTTCACTTACCTTGGCCCAGAGCCGGCGAGGCCAGGAAACACAGCAGGAGAGCCGCCTGACTTAATTCCAACATTGTGCTGACGCGTTCAGTTACAGATGATTTTTTTTTTAACTCTTCTACAGCATTGACGTAAAGTTAAGAAAGAATAAACAGCTGGTTCTTCAGCGCCTCGGACCCGGGATGAGCGCGGCCGCTTCAGTTCCTCAGGTGTGAGTGATGCTGCCGGTGGAGCAGAGCTGAGCCGCCGCTCCTTCTCATGTGAGTTGAGTTGCTGAGTTGGAGACAGGAGCTCAGGCGTTTTTAAAAGAAGGGGCATCAGGAGTGCACACCAATCCGGCCCCTCTCTACTCACCATTGGCCAGTGAAATGTAACATCTGGGTTCCCCCATATCATCATCATCCAAAAAAAAAAAAAAGAAAAAAGAAAAAAAAAAAGGTGAGGGTATGGTGGGGGAGAGACAGAAAGAGAGGGGGTGTGTGTAAACTATGTGGCCGTGCTTTCTGAAAATAAGGGTTTGTGTTTTTTCCCGTTCTTCCAAATTAGATTTCATCATTTCTTATTTGCTGTTTATTTTGCTTCGTAGCCCCCTCCCCTCCAGTGGAACTATACTTAACCGCAGAGCAGGTGTGTGTGTGAACGTGTTTCCGTCTTTAAATCTTTTCTGTTTATTTTGCGTTGAATACATTTACATTTCTGTAAAAATGTCACGTCCTCCTCCGGTCCCCGGTCCGTCTTCCTCCGTCTCACTCCCCGTTTCTGTCTCCCCCGCAGACACGGGACAGTGCCAGATGCTGTTCTCCCTCTGGTTCAACTTCTGGTTCAGTTGTGTAACTTTTTAACAGTTGCTGATTGCAGTGTGATGCGCTGCCAAAGAGTGGAAGTGGCGTCATATGGCATGCCATTCAGGAAAAAGGGAACGCAGACACGAGACGTGCTTATGAGGTGCAATGTACTTGGGCTCATTTGCAGCATGTGCTATTTAGGAATGATGCTTGTAAAAACTGTGGAAATTAACAACACTAATTGCTTTTATGAATCCCCTTAGGTTCAAAATGTATATATTAAAAAAGGAGAGTGCCTCTAAGTACTGCTTTTAAAGGAGTCCATGGGTTTCCTGTCTATTCCTGTTTATAGTTTCATTGCGTTTTTATTTCTATTCCATTTTATATGTTACCCCATGTTTCCTCAGCAGCATGTGTCTTAGTATGTTTTTCTGCAGTGTATGTGTCCAACAGGCAGTGATGCCGTAACGCATTAATAAGTAACATGTTACTCTACTTCTTTCCAGGACTGAGAAATCCGTTGCGTTACTGCTCCCAAACCAGTAATCAGATTAAAGTTACTTATCCAAGTCGCTGTGTGTTACTTGCGTCTCGGGGAGTGGCGTCAGCTTTGTCTCGTTTTCAGCATGAGGACAACTCACATGTATTACCACACAGTGACACACATGTAAACAGCAATGGCGGGAGGAGTGGCGTAGCGGTTAGATGCGCAGCTTGGAGGCCGAAGGGTCAGAGCGTTCGGCTCTATGAGGGAGAAAAGAAAGAACAAAGGCTTATAAGTTTCAAAATTTTGGAGCTAAACCAGTGAGCTGGGGAGAGTGGAAGGAGAAGTTGGTCTGGCAGAACAGCATGCTGTAAGGGAGATGCTGCATTTTTATGAAAATATGTTTTTTTGGGTTTTTTTTTAAGTAATTTGTAATCTAACTCGGTTACTTTTAAAATCAAGTAATTAGTAAAGTAACTAAGTTACTTTTTAAATGAGTAATCAGTAATCGCTAATCAGATTACTTTATCAAAGTAACTGTGGCAACACTGCCAACAGTTCATTTTTGGAAAGTAGAGAAACGTACAATCGAACCATTTCTTTCCTGAAAAGGTTTAAACTACATTCTTTTCATTCTCACTGAGGACTTTAGACGAAGCCTTTTGTTCTGTTGAGTTTTTAAACCGATCCTAATCCGAACAAGAGCCTCCATGTTAGTGTGCATTACACAGTGTTGGAGGTTAAGCCAGTTATTCTCAGTGTTTCTGCCCTGTGACCCGGCATGCTATTTAAAGTCACACACCGGGCGGCATGATGCAAACTTTGTTTGGTTCACTGTAAACACGCAAACATTGTGAGGGGGTCTTTGGACAGCAGTGTCGCATGATCTTTATTTAAAACAGGCTTGTGTTTGCCTGGAGACACTTGTTCAAATCCAGATGTCAGATGATTTTTTTAGCAACTCCATCAAACAAATAAGTCCACAGAATGAACACAAGTGTGTATTAACTGTGTGTATTAATGTTTATTAAGGCAACGTATTAGAATGGATACAGATTTGTATTCATATTCATTTTGTGGTCTCTCTAAATACTCATCTCATACTCATCACACAAATGTATTATAATCCTAGCGGGACTCAACCCGGGCCTGGAGCCAGGGGCCTATAATACCCACAGACTGCATGTATATTAGATTGATTCACTGGCAGCTTATCGAGCATTTAAGAAATTATATGATCAAAATTTTGGATAGTACGGAAAAAGATTGACTGTCAATAGTGCTGCATTTATCCACTTATCCCAGCCTGGAAGACAGATGAACTTACCCACCCACAATTTTTTGTTTTGAAAAGTCGCTCCGTTGATTATACTTCAGCAAAGATTAGTCTGTCCAGTCAAAATGTTTGGGCTTCATGCGGTGACAGACAGACCATCTGAGTGCCGCAGGGGTGAATTTACTTCCAAAAAAATTATTCTGAATGGTTTTAGGATCTAATTGCAACTCTCTATCGATTGAAACGTGTCCCATAATGGAATCAAACGACGTGTTACCAGACCCATTTTCTGATAAGAAATCTGATGATATAAAGCTCTGATGCTCGTTCCCACAGTTAAATCTCTCACGGTTTAATCAGTGGTAAATTTTTTATTACTTCATTACTTCATTTGATTCCTTTCTGAGACAAGCTACTGAGATCCTGTAGACTGTTAACTAAAAAAGGAGGAGACTGTTAAAATCTTGACTCCGGATAATCTTTCTTCTCCACCGCTGCTGTCTGTCGTGACATCCGCTCAATCTTTTGACCACATGTCTCTTCAGTGTAGGACTATCTCTCTCTGCATATTACAAGCCTCTCCGCTGTCACTTGTCTAATTCTTCAGTGCCTCATTACTCAAATGCTGTTATGAAAAGCACTTCTGACAGAGTGGTGATAACGCGCCGTTTCCTGACAGAAACTGGACGGACATGGAAGACAAGGTTGCTGAGGCCTAACACACTCTTCTACAACTCATGTCAGGTTTGCCACTGACGGCTTTAATACCGCCGAGCGAAAAAAACGGATCACATTCCTTTTCACTGACTTTCTACACCCACTCACATATGTGCACACGCACTGGGCATTAGGGCATTAGTATGCAGAAGAAGCTCCTGTGCTTCGTATAAATACACATTACCTCATCCATAAAGAGCACAGCAGGCTTAGTTTTAGTCATTCTCAGTGAAGTCTGCAGCCCTAAGCTGTGTAATGAGGGACCATACTCTTTAGCTGATTATACCCTGATCACACCTGTTTACGGCTTTCATTATCAAATCCAGTTGGGAAACGATAAACAGATGTAACACTGGGTGCTCGTCTGAGAAGTCCAGCCCTAATTGCTTGTGATGTGCCCATTACACAGCTAGACGGCTGGGTAATTTCTGACCATGATTTAACAGAGTGTGTTCACAACCTGCTTTGGCAAAGAGTTATACTGGCTCTCAAAGAGGCTGCATTTACTGAAAAAAAAAAAAAAAAATCTGTAAAATGCAGTTATTTATTCATCTGTACTTTTCCATGTGAATGTATCATGAGCTCAATCTCTATGAAGTCTAATAAAGAGTAAAACATCAATGTTCACATTTATCTGTGTTTTTTAAAGCTGCCTTGGTTGAATTAATGTTTCAGTGAGCTCAGATCTTAGACCACACAAAATGACAAAAAACAACTTGAACTTACTTTTGGGTCAAGTTTATCTTTGGTGGGGCTTTTTAGTCTGATTGATAATTCGCTAAGAGCCACTGACACTTTACAGTTACACAAATATTTGATCAGTTGTTAATATAAAATGCTACTTAGTGTAGCTTTTAGCCACTGAAATCACTAAACTTTTATTATTGTAGTTGTCAGTCAAGAACCATAAGACACCAAAAACATGACACTTCTTTGGAAGTTGACTTTTTTTTATTGAACAAAAAGAACTGCATTGTAAAAGCTAATGAGGTAACTGAAACAAAAGAATTGCAGAAGTGCGTGCAGGCCGACCAAACAAACAAACAACAACAACAAAAAACACAGTAACTTAAGATTTTAAATGGCCAACCCACACCAACTCATCTCAGCAGCAGCGGCGCACTTCTGTAGTAGCATAACTTAAAAGCATCCGAACGATAAAAGGACGATTTTGAAAGAGCAAAACATTCCACCGACTGGCGTCACAGAGAATTCATCTTTCTTTGCTGTCTCTGGGAGAAGACGTTTCTTTTGCAAAGTAATCATAAAACAGTGTAATGCTACAGCTTTTACGAGTAGACTGACACAAAACTCCTCATGCCGTTCCCTAAAAAGACATGACTTGGACCACAGCTTCTAAATATTATCCTTCTACTGCAGCTCAACAGCACATTTGGCTAATGTGTATCCTGATCTACACAACTGAGATGTTAACATTAAATCACATTAACAACCTATAAAATACAAACCGAGAGAATAGATTAACCATTAACGTTTTCAAAATGAGCGGCCACGCCCGCTCTCGTGTTTCCATGTGTTACAATTCTATGAGGCAGTCTGTTCCTGGGTAATCAGGGAGGTTAAGCTCATATTTTTTCTGGATATCATATGGCAGGAAGCGTCCGGCCAAGAAATGCTTCCCCGAGAAACTCATGGCGCACTTCTTTGGTGCTGTAAGGGAGACGAGAACGTCTGGGTTTATCCCGTCCTGACTCGGCTCTTCTACATCCCAACCTGTGGAAGAGATAAAAGGAGAGGAGCACGGTGGTAATTGTGCGCTGTTATCAGCAGGTAGCGCATGTGGACTATGATGAACGCTCGCCGAGCTGACTGTACTGGAAGATTTATCCTCAACGTGTGGCTCCACGTTCGGAAAGCTCCTCTGTGGAAGCCAAGGCTCGCAGGGTGCTGTCTGGAGGCTCATTTATCACGACGTGTATCTAGGCCTCGGGTCTGATAGTTACAGTCTGTAGGAACACTCACCTGAAGGTATATCCACACTGACGATGGGAATCTTGACTTGCTTCAGAGTGACAAGAATACCAGAGTATGGCTCCTTTATGTTGGCAAGGTCTGCCTCTGGGCCCAGCATGGCGTCGATCACTAGGTTGTAGGCGTCGTTTATGAGCTGCACCTGAGTAGAACACAATTCAGTATGAATAAAATTAAACTTTACTTTTCATACAAGTCATTGGAATAAGTCACTGGAATTTTTTGTATTTGTGCAGCATACAACTCCCTAATTGCTTGGATCCTTATTCCATATGTGTTTGTTGTATATGTATAAATAAAAGCATAGGAAAGACTAAAATTGTGCTTATTTTAACTGACCACATCTAAAAGGTTACGGCATGGTTCCTAAATACACACTAATTCACTTCGAGCTGCACAGTAGTTTGGCATTTGGAGAAATCTCCCACACCTGTCCACTTAGTATTAAGCTGCAACCAGTGGCCTATTAGCTTATCTTGGCACAACAGCTGGAAACAAGGGGAAACAATTAGCTTGACTCTGTCCAAAGGTAACAAAAACAAAAACGCTGGCACCTCCAAAGCACACTAATTAACATGTGTATGTCCTTGAGCGGTTGCCCGGCAACCAGCGGGGACGAAGTTAGACGTCCCAGCCAAGGAACAGGCGAAATGACAACATGCTCAATGTGTGTACTCGTTCAACATACTTTTATGAGAATGAAGTAGTGTGTACTTTTTTGGACACACTGCTCAGCAACGAGCTAGTGTCTTTGCCAGTTGGAGGTTCTTGTAAACCATCATCTGTTCTGCAAATGCATTGTGGGATATTTAGGCCAGCGCAGTGGCCAGTGCTTTCATATTTTGATAATTACCAGGAAATATCATGCCCATATGCGCGCATAACATATTTCCACATCATATACAGTAAATAGCATAGATAGTGAATTTTATATGAAGCAATGCTACAGCAATAAACTAAAATGTACAAATGAAACAAACCAGATTTAATCAGTGAGATTTCAAGCTGCTGAAAGATGGTTTGTGTTACCTCCGGACTGAGCCAGACTAACCGACTGTAAGCACTGACAACCGCATAGATGTATACACTCTTCCAAGACTTTTCCTTCAATCCAGACATTGTGCGTCGTCAGACTTTCAAACTTGAAGTTCCTTAGTATTCTCTGTCAAACTTTACACCATACAGCAACGCTGTTGGAACTTGCGTCACCATACAATAATGTTGCTAACCTCTGTCGGGAGATATGAGAGGAAAGGAATGTCCATCTTCTCGCACTGAACCGTGAAATCCTGGTGAAGACTGTGAGAGGAGCGCTTAGGGTGGTAGATTGTGGGCTCATATTCCTGCATCAGACAAGGCAGTGGGGAAAAACAAAAGAGGACACAAAGGAGGAGAGGAAACCACAAAAATAGAGAAAGTGTTACCTAACACCAAGACTCCAGCCAGCAGCCTGAGCCAGCACTGACATGATTAAGTGTGGATGATGCTTCGGGGTACACTTGGCCCTCGGTTCACGACAAGTGAAAATACAGTTGACTGGTGATCAGAAGTTGTGGTTTCTACAGTCTGCTTCCCGAATGAATACTTCCCTTATAAACTGGAAGCCGAGAAGAGTAGAAATCCAGACCCCTGCAGCCTGAGAGGTCTGTGATGCTCAGCAGGAAGCACCTGCATCCAGGAACTTCACACAGGCTCTAAGATAAATCTTAAAATCTGCTCTGAGGCTTCTCTGTGTGTTTGCATGATTGATTGTGTGCGTTCATGTTTATCACTTTTAGGTCTACAGTTTCGCTTGATTAGAATGCCATTTCATCCAAATTACATTTTTTAGTCTGACTCACATCTATCCTAATACAGGGGAGATTTAAAGGGTTTTATTTTCAGAAGAAAGAATTTGTCATGTATTGTTGCACTCTAATATGTCACATATGTACAATAATATTTTTCTCCAAGACCATTATTCTACAGTGCTTTTACCCCGTGTTTTTTCAGATGTGCTTCCCTAAAAAGGAAGTGATCTGTCACGTCAGCGGCCTCCTCGGTGACGCTAAACCAATCATAATGTCACGTCCGCCAGTCACTGACTTCACCTCCACCAAGATCCAAGGCGAACACAATCCGCTGTGTGTGTCTCTCCCGGGGCTTGCCCGTGGCCTCGACATGCCCCTGACCTCATCAGCAGTTACGCCACCAAAATGTGTGAAGCTGAGGAGGAGCTGAAAAACACTGTCAGCGTAACGGAGCATGAACAGCAATGAGCCATGAGAGGGAAACAAACACAGGGCTCAGGGTGGGTCGTTTTCCAGTTAATGCTCACATCTAACAGGGTTACACTTCCTCTCCCTGAGGAATGTAGCGATCTGTCTTTGGTACACAGGCCGTTAAGAATGAATGGATGAGGGCTCCGGCACCCAGACTGTTAAATATTTAACTGGAGGCACAGCTAATAATGTAAATATGTAAATTTACAAGCAAAGCCGAAACAAAGGCAACAAGATTTGTTTGAGTTTTCTTGAAAACATTTCACTACTCATCCAACAGACTTTAGCTTTGTTTTTAGATATACCATGACATGCATAACAGAACGTTCACAGATGTTTTCGCTTTTTTTTGATAATGGTGGTTCACAGTAACATCATAAAAGTTCAATGCAGTGATTGTTATGGAGTGCATGTAGCGATCCAAATCCAACATCAAGTCCACCTGTTTTAATGAGAACAACACACCGGAACTAATTAGCAAGGAACTTGCTAATTCAATATCAACTTTGATCAAGTAAAAATTAGCATGGTTCGGTATGCAGCACTTCTCCCCCTTACCTAAAGAGGAAATATACAAAGATGCACGACAGACTCCAACTCAGCCTGCCTTTATGAACATGGACATCTTGGAGTGTCGTGAGAAGTGAGGCGGATTCTTCGCCTGCAGCTGATCATTCATCTCTATGCTCTGTCTAATCACATTCACAGCTCCGCATCAGGGGCTTCATGCTGTATGTGTGTGTGTGTGTGTGTGTGTGTGTGTGTGTGTGTGTGAGTGTGTGCGCGCGTGTGTGTGAGCCTCACGTGTACCCTTGCGTGGCGTCCTGCTGACAGGGATCACATCGCACCATGAAAAACATACACTTTTATAGCAAGACAGCGATTTACAGTCCAAAGTAAGTATTCATGTTCCTCGACTTAGAGTGAACTCATATGAGCGTGGTCCCAGTTGGCCTGTGCAGTCACTTTAAAAAATACAGTAATACTTTATCTAAGAAGCACATTTCAATATGAACTAAATGTTTTGCAAATAGGTGGAAATACACAAAGAACCACACAAACAGAAGCTAAAAAGATACAAAGGAGATTGTTATTATTTCTGGAATTCCAGAGGAAAATATATCTCTGGCAAAGCCGACCTCTGACCTTGTTTTTGGCCTTGAGGAGGTAAGTGGTAGACGAGAGAAGAGAGAGAAACCACAGTTCTCCACGGAGAACTATCAGGCTTTTTAAAATAAAGTCTGCCAAACATGGTTTTAATCAAAACTATCAGTGCGCTGTAAATCTTATGTCAGGCACATATGGTAAAGTGTATAGATAAATTCCATTCAAAGCCAAGGATCCCGAAACACATCTAATATTTCCCTTCCAATAAAGTCGTACAGTGCTGCAGGGCCGCGGCGCCGCGTAGCTCGAATGAAGAGATCCACGACATCGCGGTCTGAAGCGCGTCTCTGGTGAGGAACGGAGAGCTGTTTGTCACGGACTGTCAGTCAGCGTGCGGCCCGAGCTGCAGACATCGTGGTCACGTCGCAGCTACAGAGAGCAAGGCCTAAGACGGCTTTAACGAGAGTAACAATGGCATGATATCATGGCTGTCTGAGTGGCCTTGCAGAGAGGATAATGGGATAACTGCTCCGAACCATTTACAGGAGCTCAAATGAAATTCTGTAAAGCACCGAGGGCCTGTATAAGGGATCCCTTGTTAATCATGATGCAAGATTGCAAGATTGGGTTTTTTGTAATGTCTGAATGACTCTGCAAGCACCAGACTGCTTTTTATGGCTGATGGCATCAATCACTCTGACACTTTTTGTAATTTCTCGGTTACTTACAAAGATGCGCAGGTGTCGGGCACACACCAGGCCAATGGAGCCGTTCTGATCTGGGCCACAGATCACCAGAACTGTAGGCTGCTTCTTCCCTAGAGAGCTGAGAGGATAGGCCTGGCGGGGAGACAAGGAAAAATGGAAAGAAATGGAGGGATGAACGAGGAAATGCAAACGCATCAGACAAAAGGAGCAGAAAGAAAATGCATGGGTTCACTGATAGAAAACTTTGTTTGCACTATTTGGTTTTATCCTCCGACTCAGGCTTCCCGCTCAGCACAGGTCACTCCTCCGGCACCCCAGCCTCTCCGTCACACTCAGCATGCCAGGGATGCCAGACAAGGGAGGAAACGGCACCGCTACTGTCTCTTCTGTCTGTGAGAGATGGTCCAATCTCATTAAAATAACCCTGGCAGCAGTGGAAAAAATACCGGTGTCCTCGCCACGGGATGCTTCCGTAAATATCACACACTTTCCATCTGCGTCCCGACTGCCACGAGCCGCTGGCATCTGCATCGTTTGCTGGCCGCACATCCCCTTGTAAATCACCACGCACCTTCGCGAACGTGACAGGTATTCGACTGCGGATCTGTCATGCCAAGTGGTTGAGCCTCCATCTCCTAACACCCTAACCCTAAAGGGCTATGCGCCCGAATTAAATTTCCACAGATTACTCAAAGTAGCAGATTTTATGTGATTAGTAGCTGATACTTTTGGGAGGTTTGTTGGTTTTTATTTAGACTTTTAGCATCACTGCATCAGGCAAAAACGCTGTTCGGCATGATTTTATCAATTAGAAGAAGAACTTGAGGGAGAACTGACATCATCCAGAAACCTCTTCCAATTAGAACCCAATAAATGTGGGACCAGCTAGGCCAGTTTTGACACTGTCTCAAATAGCTGCTCACAGTAATGCCTTTGTTCACAACAAATTAGTAGTCGAGTCGTGTAAGAATTTTGTAATTACAGGGCACATATAAAAGGAAGAATAACGCATCAATATAACAAAACAAAACAAACAATACACTGCAAACTAAATAATGTTGTAGCTAATTCCAATTGAGGATATATTATGATAAAATAATTGCAGTCGATCCTGGGCCTCCATGTGTGGGAGACAAATTCTTCCGCTTTCCGTGGAACCACTTTCACTAATGTCTTCAGCACACCACATTAGATAATTGGACATAACAAGACTCAGAGCACATTAATGGGAGCAATGAATCCAGGAGAAGAGACAGTTATCTCTATTGTAACAGCTCAGCCGAGAAATCATCACACTGACTCAAAGAGATGGAAGAGAGACTGCTATGGCCGCTGGGGGGCCAGGGGGCTGGCGGTAATGTTAAGAAAGTAAAAAGGAGTGAGGAGTAGAAGACTTACTGAGTTTTCCCCTATATGTCCGTGTATACATGTGGCAAATTTCTGACTTTCTCCACTGACCTGCTCCCATGAAATAAAAGTTATCTGTAATTACCTCAGCACCAAACGTATAAGAAAGTGCCGGGCCCTGCTTCCAATTCACCCACACACAGTAGGTGTTATTGAACGAAAAGGAAAAAAAAAATCAAAAGATTAAAGGAGCAGAGAAATGGCAGACTTAAAGCTGCGGCGATCAATATTTTCTGTGTAACGTGAAAGGGGTTGCCTCTGGGGATGAACCCGCAGAGAATTACAACACCTCTCAGCAATTACTTTTAGATATACCAAAAGACCACTTGGATCATTGTTTTGGGGATTGGGGGGTCACATTTTTCCAGAGGCAGCAGGCCGCTATTTTCGAACTCCTCTCGTAAACCTGGCATTCACTACTTCACTGCAGAGTGTCAGACAGACAAAATTAGCAATTAGCTTGTTAACTTAGTGCCTAATTTACGACGGTAAAATGCTTTTCTTGACACATTTTAGTGTCGTATTCGCTGCAATACGACACACAAAATGGAGCCGTCCTGCAGTGAGGTTGTTTTTGTGGTCTTCTCACTTCTGTAACATAAAGGTACAAAAGAAAACATTGGGTCCATCCAATCCCGAGAACACATCAAGAGCAAAGACAGATTCACAAGCTAATAAAGGAGTTGCAGGATCATCCCATGGTGCAGTTTCATACGCTGCTGGTAACACTGATGGGACGTATTAAAAATAAGAACGCAGATTTGGACAGTACTCCCGGCAATGTCTAATAATTTAGTGACACGCAGTTTATCAAAAGCCATTGGGTGATTGGCTGCATGTGCTCTGGCTCTGATTGATGACCCTGGTGAGGGCCACGAGTCGAAACTCAGCTTTCTAATAAAGTTGTTTCATTTACTACAAGTGCGACTGGAGTCTTGACCTTTCTACTGTGGCTCTGATGGGTCAAAAAGGCTTTTGATTGTAATACACAGGTACTCAAACCCATTCCATGAACGTAAATGATGAAAAAGTTTCAGTACTGGCATGTAAAAATGACTGACAGCCCATGGGGACATATATATTTTTAAATGTGCACATGTTGTGGTCGTACAAACTCCTAAACTCACCTAATCAGTATAATTAGATAATAGTTTGACATTGTTTTGCTGTCCCCCAAAGTAAATGGAAAAAACAAAGATATGCAGATTTCATTCAAACAAGTTCCTCATGTGGAACAAAAACATACAGCCTATATTAGTTTAGCCATCTTGTGCCTCTTTTATGACTCAGTCTCATTGTTTTTTCTGTCTGTTTTTTTTTTCTTCCAACATATGCATGAGAAGGCTTAATGACCGTTTCAGTAAATCTTGAGGACCATTGGGAGGATCAGTGATATCAGTGCTGGAGCCATTTCATGCTGCTGGAGAAACCATTAGAGCCACACACTGTTGGAGGTGAGCGGCTATAAAGGGAACAGGCTGGATCAGTTCATGCTGATGCATAATGAAGCATTCGTGTAAACTCACTGAGAGGAAAAGCTCTTGTACCGTACATCTATTGAAGCTAACCGTAGTTTTTCAAATGCGCCACTGAAGATATGAAAGTAATTAGCAAAAGGGGAGATAAAGAGTCTTCCTAATGGGGTCTGAGCTGTTGATTGTGCCTTTTTTGTTTGTTTTCACTGAGAAATAGCGGACAGGTTTGTTATAAATCTTAAATTTCCCAACTAGTTTAATCACCGTATTAAATACCGCTCAAAAGTATGACCTAATTCCTTCATGTTTTTGGATTTGGGTTTACACAAATTTATCGCAAGCAGTGATGATAGCTTCTTTTTTCCCTTTATGAAGTGAAACATCTCAGTAAAAGCAGACCTATTAGATACTCGTCATTCCCACATCACGTCACTTGTTTGAGACAGTTTAAACTTTAAACAAATCAGTTTCAGAGAGAACAGCATTTTCTGTTTGAGTCTTAAGGTAATAAATTTGTCTAGGAGTTTTCCAGCGTGCGAGATATTTATGATATTTTTGATGTGTGTAAGGTTGCTGTGAGTGCAGACAGGTGGTTTGTTGCATCTGCTGAGCAGGTTTGTGATCGGGTTGCTCCTTTTTAACTGTTTCCACGGCAGCTATAGGCCTAATGCTTGCTTATATACTAGTTATATATATGTATATATATATGCAAATGCTTGTAAATTATCAGTAACTTGTGTTACTAATCTTTTTATATGAGCAGTTATGAGAGTCCAGAGTGGAGCGCTGCTATGACCCACCTCCCATATACCTAGGAGAAAATATGCCTGTCTTGATTATAATAACGTCTCTAAGGGAGTCGTACCTCTTTGAAAATAAATGTTAAAGGCACATGATCCTTCACCTCCAATCAACTAGAAAACACGATGTGAGCCTGAGAAAACATTCAGGGTCCTAAAAACACAAATAAAGTCACATATGCAGAAAACTATAGCTTTTTAATATTTGCACTAGGAGACCAAACTAAAGTCAAGGGGCTCCTGTAGCTGAAAACCTATAGACTGATTTACTGCTGTGTGGTAACAAAAACGTCTCCTGTCTGCACTCAGGTGCCGAAAAGCCTCAGACTGATACAGATACAGAAACACACACACACACACACACACACACACCGTCTGGACCTGGTGGTTGCGGCGGCTACTTTTGGAACAGTGAAGGGATTACTTACAGAAAACCTATAATCTATCTGGCGAGCAGAGGTGTAGGTGTGTGTGTGTGGTTGAGCACATGCTGTTTGTATGCTAGCCAAGAGCAGTGGGCCAGCAATGAAATCAGTGAAATCAGACTGTCTGCATCTCCTTCTACTGTAATTTTCCTTAAATAGCAGTGATGTCATGTAAGCGGTAGTGCGCTACTGGCGGCTGTGGGCAGCGCCGATCCACAGCATCCAGGCCGTGTTTGTCTAGTAAGGCTATGCTGTAGGGGCTGGTGGTGGAGGGTCAGGCGTGGGGCCAGCGGCGGCCGATGATAATAGAGGGGAAGTGGATGCGGTGGGTTAAATCATACTCTCTGGGGGAGGACATAAATTCTCCACTTCTGACAGACGCTGCCACTTCTCCGTGCCCCCTCCCCACCATCTCACGTCTGTTTTTGTTTTTTTTCTCCAAACTTTAAAGGCGTCTCATTAAGCCGGCGCTGCCACTTCTTTTCGTAACTTTACCCGTTAAACTTCTCATTTGCGCTCCTGCTCTTCCTCCGTTTCTTTTGTCTTCTTTCTCCGCTCCTTTTTCCCCTCACCCCTCCCGCTGACAGAAAAGCAGGGTTTCATGTGTCCTGTAGCTCAGACTCTTATTCATCACAGCCTGCTGAAGAGCCCGCTGAGGAAACCAGTGTGGCGTTAAACCAAGTCAGTGGTCTGGTCAGAAGGGAACCACATGTGTTCCTAACAGCCCTCCGCTGACACATACACACACATACACGACTTGACAAACTCCAGATCACAGCGAAACTGCAGCCACACCAGAGAAGAAGAGCTGGACGAGTGTGTTTTGGTTAAGGAGCGCTGCCACTGAGTGAGGTCAGGTGCTGTGCCCCGAGGTGAGCCTCTCAAATGTTTGGAAGTAAATGTCACCGAAAGTTAGGCCATTTCCTCCCCACCGCAATTGGGTGTTTTGTATGGAAGTTAATGCAAATCAGGAAAGCGCGAATGGCAACAGCTGCGACTTTTTGCCCCCTTGTACAATCAAGCGGTCGCACCAGGAACACGGCGAGTTTTATGGTGATTACAGAGGCTCAAAGTCAGGGGACGTTAAAGGGAACGGGGTGAAATTCGATGACCTTTTGTTGAGCGATACACGCTGGAGGCTATTAAGCAGATTTGCTCGGGAGTGGATGCGCAGAGGCCACACTCGACTCGAGCATTTAACTGTGGTTCTGGACTGGGTGTCAGAAAAGTTCAGTAATTGGCTAAAAAAAAAAATTGCATGACATCCTTTGATTTGAACATGTTAGGAAAGCATTTGGGGAATTTGAAAAAAAAAATCCCCCTAAAGAAAGATTTGATTGGGTTCTTGTAATCCCCGCAAAGCTGGCATAAGGACTGAAAAACAACTTTGACATTTTCGAATGGTTATTAAATGTTTGCAGTGTTGAACTTTGTAGCTGTTTCACTGCTGCGCATTAACAAGACAGAAGGAATAAGGACAACATCTGAACATTAGGACTGAACTGCTAGTGACGCACTAAATCTGGTAAGAGTAGTAACACAAACACGCGTCATGGTTTATGGTAACCACTGCTGAGACTCGGGGCCTCCGGTTTAATGATCCAAAGAAACAAGCTTTTGAAATCATAACTGTAACTTCAAGCAAAGCTCCATTTGTCTGTTAAAATCAAACTGTAACATCAACATGCATCAACAAGTAAAGTATTTGTTGCAGCTCTTATTTATTGAAATAATGTTGAACGGACAAACCCGTGACTGTGAGACATATGGAGACATGTGAATCCCTGGATGGGTAGTGGTTAGAATAGAGTGTGGGTGACAAACGGGCGAGGTAAAAGTCACGGGAGGAAAATAAAACATGTACAGACCTTAGTGATGGCCAGGGCGCATGCTTGTCCCCAAATCTCTATCAGCTGCTGCTGTCCAAACCTGTAGTCCTTCAGTAGTTCTGTCTCGATCGCTGCCATCTCCCCTTTACTGACAGACACAGGAAAACACACACTGTTAGTAAGAAAGGTTTCATGTTTATTAATCACTGTGTACATTAATAAAAGAATCACCAAAGAAGCTGCATCATGTCTCTTGCTGCCTCGTCGGTGTCAATATTGTACCTTACTCAGGCACTAAAGCAGCAAAACATTATGACCACTGGCAGGAGAAGTAAATAACATTGACCATGTTGAAACTCAGTGTTCTGCTGGGAAACCTTTGGTCCTGGCATTCATGTGGATGTTACTTAGACATGTACCACCCACCTAGACCAGACCAAACAAGTGACAGTGAATCCTTGATGGCAGGGGGTGATGAAAACCACTCTTAACAGCCTCCGGGAAATGAGGTCACAAAGCATGTGATCAATATACCGAGCTGCGGCCTTTACGCTAGATTACACATGCTAGTTGTCGCCTGTGTAACTATGAACTGAACACGAGCTGACGTTTATGTATGTGTCTGCACATTTGTGATTTTATATTCACATGTATTCTTTCTGCACTGATTACTACGTTGCTTCCTACGGCTGCTCGCTGCATGGAGACCGTGTGACTAATGCTGCTTTTCCGAAGCTGGTGCCGCTTTCAGCACGAAGGTGTTTGTCTGTGTGTGCATAAGTGTGACAAATGCACAGCAACGGGCAGGTGACGTGGCCACAGCCACGGTGCTGTCACCTGTTATTCAGAGTATGAAGAGCACAGACTGGGTGAAACCAATGCATTCTGCCTTCTACAATCTGAGATGTGGCTCTGTGAAACAGAAGCATCCCTATTACTCTACAGACACCTGGAGGCCTTGCTCAGTACTGCATCTCAGAATAAAAAAAAAAATAAAAAAAAAAAACCTGGTTGATGAAACAGTCACATTGAGAATAAGAAACGTGTGTCAGCTATTCAACAGAATCACCCTCTATGAGGATTATTATTCAGGCTAGCTTAAATATTTGATTGTGGCATATTAGAAAACATTGAACACATTCAAGCTCTGGAGACCAGTAGTAGCAGAAGAGGTGAAAAAAAAAATCTATAATGTACATCTAATCAGCTTAGAGTCAACAAGGGCGCCCCAATCCCATTCACGTCACCTCTGAGTGGGAGTGAAAAGCTCTTTGTGAGAGGGGATGTACAGTACATATGTGTGTGTATTTCATTGGGTTACATCATTTGGGCTCTTTCTTGTTTCATCGTGTGCCGACATAAAAAAAACACAATGAGGAACTCTGGAGAAGAAAATGTAGCACACAAGATACTGACGTCAACTGTATAGTAACTTAAACGATGATGATTTCCCAGTACTGCAAATATCTATCTATCTATCTATCTATCTATCTATACTGTGTACAATGTTTTTTTTTCAGAGGTAATAATGCTGTATTATTTCACTTCTACACATGAACCAGTTCAACCCATTTCTCACAAAGCCTCTAAATCCTATTGTTCTGTTTTTGTGGAACAATCACAGTCAAGGACTGTGTCACAATCCCTAGCCTGGTCTCCGTGCTCGCAGAGGTGTAGTGCTTTTTATATCTTTAAAAGCAAATAATATGTACACACTGGTCTTGTGGCAAAAAGTACTGCTAGGCCTTCTTGTGCCCCTTTTAGGCATAAGGCACAACCTTGTGTGAGTGTGTGTGCGTGCGTGTGTGTTTGTGTGTCGGCAAGCCAGTGCATCCAAGTGGGGCTCCTGGCATTTACCTGTGCCAGTGGAGCGGCAGCAGCTGTCACCCACGGCTCACCTCAGGGATGTTTCCTGAGTCGCAGTGACAAGTTGATCTTTGGAAAGTTCACCTCAGTCCACAGGGTTAGCGTGTGTTTTGCTGCTGTTTATGTCAGTGGCGGAGCCAAATTGATTGTGCCCGTACATGCGCGTTTGTCTTTAAAACAGAAAAGGTGGAAACAAGCTGATCTGTACAAAAATAGGTGCGTCTCCCGGTGGGAGGGGAAAACCTCAGCAGTGGACTGATATCATGCTGCATGATGGGCAATTACTATCGATCCTCAGCACTAGCGACAAGTGTTGTGGGTGTGAAGCTCAACAGCTGCTAGCCACAAGGAAGCAGCGCACGTCATTCAGGACATAAAGACAAACGGCTACATCATACTGCAAGTCTCTTCAACTACGAGCTCCGATCGTGCTCACAATTCTTAATCAGATATTTATTTACCCAAACCCACGCTGAAATACATTTGAAAGTTCAGAACCACTAATCTTATTTTTTTATTTTTTAAAGGCAGAAGGTTTCAACATCAAATTTCTTGAAAAGAAAACTGGGCATGCGAGCACAAGCCAGGTCTGATTGGCAAAAATAAACAGATGTGTGCTTGTGTGTGTGTGTGTGTGTGTGTGTGTGTGTGTGTGTGTGTGTGTGTGTAGTGTAACCACACAGAAAACTTGGATCCTTGTGAGCATTAGCTTCTGTTGCACCTGTAGCCACAGTCATTAAACAGCCAGCGGCCTCTCCCAGGAGGGAGAGCTGATTTCCCCATGCTGCGTGCAATGTGCTCCTGCAGTGTGTCACCTTCAGTGGAGCACTGCGCTCAGCTATGATCGCAACCTGCTTAATAAGTCTGTTTACCTTACACATGAGATACGGTAAGACGAAACTTTAATAGAGCCATTGGGGATAAGGAACAGGAGAATATTCAGTTTATAAAAATATATAACAGATATAATAGGAACAGAAAAACAACTTGTGTTACATACTGTATAAAGTTATTCAATTAGTCAGTCCTGCTGAGTCAAAGTGTCAAAAGCACCACAAAGTCCACCAACTAATACCAGCCTGTAAGTTTCTTAGCTGTGAGGCATCCTCGTGTCACATGAGAGATGAACGCTCTCCTTACTATCAGGGGCTCTTATATATATATATATATTACACAGGAAGACAGAAATAGCCCCATTCCACCCTCTTCCTCTCAGTTTGTCTAATTTGCACCTTTCCACAGTGATCCGCTGGTGAGATAAGAAGAGGGGTTCAAATGACTGGAAGATTGGGTCTCAAGCCACCATTTACTTAACTGCAGGGAGGAGCTCTGTGTCACAAGTGAGATATAGACTGACATCCGTATCTGTGTGTCTATATGTATGAAAATAAGCTGCTTCAAAGAAAATCCACTTTGCTAACAGCGTCCGCTCGCATTGTTTATCGTCAGTCACCTTTGTTTATAGCCACACCAACATTAAGTGCACGGCTCATCCCGGGTGAAATATCTCAGCGGCTGTTTGACCGGAGCATTCGTGCTCCACAGATAACGACAGTGGCGGTGCAACCATGACACTGATATATATCCACCTTTTTGGCTAAGAACTTACCCACCTTGGACTGACACAATAAATTAGATAGTATCATTCCACACTGGAGTCGGCCACATTCACGGTATAAACTGAGCAAGGGGTCTAGAGGTGATACTGTGCCCCGTCAGCTCAACACTGCGGGACAATAATCTGGTAAAAAATATATATGGTATGACTTCCTTGACTTGGTACCGCTCAGATAATTTTCATATTAATAATGCTGCAGTATAAAGGAGTAAGGTCTATTTGCCTCAATGTTGCTGAAAGAACTTTACTGAGTTACAATCTCCTCACTCCTGGTGGGACCTAATAGAAGCACCCCACTGCTGCCTGCAACAAATTTACTGTTGTATAATGGACTAAGCTGTTGCCTACCAACTAAAAGTAAGACATGTGCATCACAGAAACTGTCCTGTCCTGTTAAAGAGCAGGTAATGATTAATCAGATTTCTAGAAAAGGAATAAAGACGCGCTATTCATTAGTTCCACAGTCCTCTTTTCTACCTGACCTCTCATGCATTGTCTGTCCACCTTCTGCTCTATCTAATACTCAGCAGCTGCTATACTTCAGGTCTTTTAAACACAAATTAAGTACCACATGAAAAAAAAACAAAAAAAAAACAACAACATACAGAATAGCAGGAAAAAGTGTCCTGTGTATTTTTCTGCCCTCCTTGCTGTATTAATCTGTGACATTTACATAAAAATGAACATTTTTTTTGGTGCTGTCAGTAGAACGTGGTGATGATTCAGCCTGAACACTGTGCACTGAAAGCTTTTGTGTTTTGCGCAATTGTTTCTGATAATTATCCATTATAGTGCACAGTAGGTATCTTGATAAAGAGCAATATCCATGGAAAAATTACAGGAAACAACGTAGTAGAGATGCTGATTACAAAGCACTTTTTGGAAAATCATCACTGACTCTAAAATATTCTAAAAACTACGAACCTGTTATGTTTGTATGAGCTTGAATGAATGTACAAAATGTTGTACCGGTTTGTCAGTGGACTTGTGGATATTTCTCTTTATTAATTCAAATTAATTCATTTAAATGTGTCACAACAAAAGCCAAAATGTCAATCTGGTAGTTGTGCTAAAACTACGTTACGAGCATTTATGCACATTTCACATCATTCCACTAATCTAAAAAAAAAAAAAAAAAAATGAAACAAGGACAACTGGACTTGAAGGGTTTCTCGAAGGCATTTTGCCGCTTGTGCTAGAAGCTTCTTCAGTTCCTGAAATGAAGTTTGTTCCAATGCAAGGGCAGAACAAGGCCTTGGTCCTAGAACTGAAGCTACTTGGATGAGACTCTACAAGTCCAGTTGTTTATGTCATGACCTGGATAACTGGAGAACCAAAGTGGTGGTCTGACCAACCCACCGTTGTAGCCCTTTGTAGAGTGACGCCTTCACTGTAAAAAAGTTGCAAGTAAAATGTCATGTATGTGAGCAGTAGTGTCTAATGTAAAAAGTCCAATCGTACACTGTGCATGAAATGCATCTGGAAAGTCAAGTAGACTGCAATCAGGAGTGGTTGGACTGTGGGGGTTGGTGAATGGTATGGGTTTTTGCATTTGTTTTTCTTTATTTTCCTCCTGCAATTATCTGTCTGCTGTATGAAAAATGCTCCCTACAGTTAAAAAATATATTTGTTTTTAAAATGGATTAAAAAAAGGGGGACCTTCCATAAAACCATGTTCACTGCATCCTGTATGAACGTGCAACAAAAAAAGCTTCTGCCTTCCTGCCCTGTCTTTTGTCCTGTCCCTGTCTGTGCCGATCTCACCTTATAAATCACTCTAGTTTATTCTCCTCCATTTTCTTTCTCTACATTACCTTCCTCTTCCTCGCACTCTGCAACCTATTTGAGGTGCGCTGATGAAGGTTCTCACATCACTGAGGCAGAGTGACGACAGATGGTGAGAGCAAAAGCCAAAGAAAGAGAGAGAGAAAGAGAGAGGGAAAGAGAGAGGGAAAGCGTGAGGGCAGGGAGGTGACTCAACCTGGATGATTCCATCCATTAGTTTTTACTTAGAGGTTTTTGATCTGATCAAGGCTGCAGCTACAGTGGTGTGAAAAAGTGTTGGAACCCTTCCTGATTTCTTTTCTTTTTTTTGCATGTTTGTCAAAGACAACACAAGTAAACACAGAATCCAGTATTTAAATTAAGTTATTATCAAGGGAAAGCAGCATCCAAACCTACAAGGCCCTGTGTGAAAAACTGAAAACGTCTAATTTTTCTTCAGCCTCACATTTATTTTAGCCTTGTAGATAATCTCATTATAGACCATCGATCTCGTTCCTCCTAAAAGTCTTCAAGTCTTACACTGATGGACAGCCTTGATCTCGTCCTACCAAGCTTCAGAGAAGCTTGTACTACAGTATGTTACTAAATGATGACTCCCCTGCAATTACAACCAGATTATCAGTGGGCTTTCCCAGGCGTACGTCTGTATGTGTGCATCTAATTTAACATGTGTCTTTCATCATCAGTCACACTCCCTGCAGTGTCCCTCCAGGAAGTCCTGCAGCACCCAGCTAAGAGACGACGTAAAGGTGAAAAGTCAGAAGAGAGAAAAACGTGCAGTGATTCAAACTGTTTGAAATTAAGAGACTACGTAAGGAAAGGAGGAAAAAAAAAGAAAGAGAGATGAAGTGGAAACTACTTTTAAAATAACATGAACAGGAACACCAACAGAGCATGACATATAACTGGATGATCTGAGAAGAAAAGCAAGTAATAGCATGCCTGTTTGCACTTTTGTAGTGCAAGATGTCAATAAAACAACACAAACAGAAGCAGTTCTTATATTAAAAAACAACAACAACAACAACAATTTCCTGTTTTTCCACAAGTCATTGTTATTATTTATTGAGTTAAATTCACTTCTCCTGATCAGAGTACTGGTAGTTTTGTTTACGGAAAGTAAATATTAGTAGTATTTTCTTAATGGCTTGTAGTTCTTATGCAATTCAAGGTAAAATACATCAATGCACTGTAGCTAACATACATATTAGTAAACTTTCCTGTTGTACTTAATTCTGTGTTAAGATTAGTTTACCTGTAATCAGGTCCTTGCTTTGTTCATCTTTACATACAGTCTATGTGCATGTTTCCAGGCTGAGGACATGACACGACGAGTTTTGAAGCAACTATCCCTGGAATAATTAACGCTGTCACGTTGCAGCCAGCCAAAAACTCAACTGAGCGTACCTCATAATAATGTGGTGAGAGCGCTTGACCGCATTCAAAGTCATATTTGTATATTCTGGAAGCATACATTCACCATTTGCCGCTGCTTAATCGGATGGACGAGGTGCAGCAGCAGAGGGAGTGCCGCCTCACAAACAGTCACAGCTGGCAGATAGGAGCTGGCCCTGTGCCTCCATATGGTCCCATTCTAACTGCCCAGCATGAGCCGCTTCGTCCTGCTCAATTCTTATCAGATCAGGGCGTCGTGATTCACTTTGTTTCAAGTCTCCTTGGGCGATAATTTGGGGCCGACTGTATGCCGTTTATGTGTGTGTCTGCATGTGTGAGAGAGAGACACACAATCACATCCGTACAACGGTCTCCAGTAGCATCATTCTTTTAAATCAGGCTTAATCAGTTTAGCCGTCTGCTCTTGTACCTCATATCCGCTACAACCAGACAGACATTCTTAAGATAATGGCAATCAGTGGCTCCTGCATTTTGCTCTCATAACTCATTTCACCCCCCACCCCCACACACACACACCCATGCACCTGTAGACACATGAAAGATGAACGCGGGTTATATTTACCATATGCCACAGGTGTTGGCAGGCTCACTACTACATTATATTTCCTATATGTGTGTGTGTGTATGTGCTCTCTTGAGCTAAAAATGTCGGTGGGGTCCGATCCATGAGTCAGGTCTACTTATCCTTCATTTTTAGATGTCATGTGACCACAAAAGGAGAAGGGTTGTTATCTAGATGGATGAGCACCTGCCCACACACACCCTCGTGCACACAGAGACACACACACAGGTCTAACAGATGCATCCGAGAACAACTTGACATGTGCTGCGCACACACTCACAGGTTACATCATATTGTGGCCCCTTTTGTGGTTTTAAATCCTTTCTCCTCCAGAATATCCATTAATGACCTCTGCATCTGATTTAAGCCCGGCTACCTCAGTTTGAGGCCGGAGGGGCAGCAGTATCATAAATTACAAAGCGTGTGTTGTCACATTTAATTTGTTTCTACCGCGGTAGAGTTTTGTCCTCCAAGGTAGCGGAAGCAGAGCAGAATGGCTAACATGATTTATGAGGCCGCTGGCTAGGATACGTCAGACCGATGGCCTATATGTGTTACTAAGTGACCTGAAGTTTAATAACAGCAATGCATCAGTTGCCCTGAGCTTTAGATAGAATGGCTTGGCTTCGCATTCAGTCTTGCGTTAGTCCTATACGACGCCATTTGAGTTTTCACCGTATACCCACCAATAACCACGTTAAAACAGAAACCTCTTTCCGCTCCATACAAGAGGTAAGGTGCAGTTCCATCATGTTTGTGTGAGATGCTGATGATGGATACATCTATAGAAGAAAAAAAGGTGACCTAATTTTCCTCCCATGTGATGCCCTGGTGCCATAGCAACAGAGTTGCCAGGAGCATGTTACTGCACACAACAAGCATGCCTAGAAGAAAAAATAGTTCACTACGTCCATTTCAACATACAGTAGCTGCACGTTGCAGCTGACCCACGGTATGCCAAGGTACATTTTAATGGGGCTTTCCTCTTCTAAGAACATTTTAACATCAGCAGTGTGGGTACATTCCCAGAGCTCCTTCAGGTTTGGTTTAGAAGATTCACCGTTTTTGTACATAGTCACATTTTTACTGCTTTACTTGATCATCTGAGCTGAGCTGTAGAGAATGTTTAATTTGTTAAACTGATGGGCACAATAGACTACATGTGATGTGAAACAGATTGCACTGATAAACCCACACATCCCACGCTCACAATGCCACTCAGCTCACGGTTCTGACTCTCTGGCCCACCACCTCTCATAAGTCCATTCTGACTGCTGCTTTCACTGAAGCTCACTCTTCTCTGTCTGTTAAAAGTGGCGGACAGACAACATTAGCAACGCAGTGGACATGTTCCTACAAGGTTTGGTAGGCACCAAACAGTTACAGGTGACTTGTGGAGTTGTTTCATGTAGCTCTAGGCAGAGTGAGAGATAACAGATAATGAGGCGCAGGGCCAACGCTGATGGTTTGAAAGCTTAAACTAGAAAAGAGAGTGAGCGCAACAGAGTTCAGTACAAGCAACAAAAAAAAAAAAAAAAAAAACAACAAAGAATGAAGAATCACAAAAGTGAGAGTAGCATGAGGTCACTAAACCTGTAGCCTACAATAAGTTCTTTATCCAGAATTTACTGAACTTGAAAATATTTTTTAGCTATTTCACATATTTTGCAACACTGCCACCAAGTGACTGCAGGCTTCTACAACAGGTTGGTGCATCTGCAAAGGTCAAAGGTCAGAGCTGTGCATAGCACAAAATATGATTTTTTTTCTGTTTTTAGAAGCAGAAAATAAAAACTGACCACTTTTTGTTAATCCCTTCTGGATGCTGATAAAGAGAAAAAAATCTATTTTAATTTTTGAATTTTATTATGAAATTCAAATAACCGCTCATTTTTATTTATTTTTTTTAATATCTTTTTCTGAACAGACAATCCAATGACCAAAATATACATGAACAATAGCACCAATGCAGTACTACGTCCCAAAAATCACGATTGAACACCTAGCCTTACAATGACCAAGAACAGCTGGGAGTGGTCTGAGATGCATTTCCTCAACCACATCTCTCAGTGGTCTGGCAAGCATTGAAAATCCATCATCTTTCTGCCTCCTACACACCATCAACTCTGATGGCTTGTCTGTTTTTGTCATTGTAGTGATTTCAGTTAAAATAATTCTTGTCCAGCATTTATGAACAACAGTTAAGAACACGCTATCCGTCAGACAGTTCTTCTAGCGACTCCGTTTACCCTCTTCTTCGTCTGCGACCGGCTTTCTTGGATGTTTGAACTGAATTGTTCATATTACACATCTGGTGTGTGTGCATGGTGACTTTGCAAAAAGAAACCTTATTAGTAAAACACCTTGGTCTTAAATTTCTGGGATGTTGTTAAATGCAGTGAGGACTGAAATCTGCATCAGAGGGACAAAAAATTCTGTGTTCAGTTAAAATGAAAAACAAAAAAAGCTTCTACAAGAGACAGGTCGAAACAATTATGGCAACACAACAAAAATCAGTGAAGGATGCTTGACGGGGAAAGTGGAGAGGGAGTGGACCGGGGAAGAAAGAGAGGAGAAAGTATAAGGGCATAATCAGACCAACCAGCACCGGAGATTTTAAATGCAAAGATAAAAGGCAGGCTAATAAACCCCTGCCATGAAATAGGCAATCTTTCTAAAGTCTCCTCTGCTCCAAGGGGCTAAATAAACACTTCTGCCAGGCTGCAGAGTGAGAGCACAATGCCTCATTGCGATTCTTCGAGACAGTGTTTAATCAGCGTCAGTGCTCTATCATTATGTGGCTAATGTGAAATGGTAATTGATAGGACCACTGAAACCAACTAGAAAGGAATTGTGTGCTGTTCGTTATGTATGTTTGTTTGTTGTATTTTTAGGCAACTTCACAATCCCACAAGACCACTGGCCCATTTTGTTCTAGATGTCATGGCTTGTTAGCCACAGGACAAAGAATTGGGGGAAATAGCTTAAGAAAGGAAGAACTTAATACTAGGATGCGGAAATCACTCGGAAATATATGTGTCTGCCCAAATATATCACTGCATGCATGGCAATTCTGCCAAACTGCCCATTACAAAAAAATAAATGAATAAATCCATAGTTCTTACAAAGCTTCAAATTAAAAGAAGCAAGACATTTTTTCCCACATTGTTAAAGTGTGTTGTGTGGCTAAAACAAACCACCCGCTGAGTTTTTACATTCACTACCCAACCCAACTGATCAGTCAGGTGCTCTGTCCTCAAGAGCAGGACGGCTCATGTGTTTCATTACGACTTCTCCAGAGATGGCTTGTGGCACTTGTGGTTTATTAGTATTGCATAATTTTTCTGTTCAGTTTGCCGCACAAAAAGGCACTACAGTGTGGGGATCTCTTAACCACTAGTGTGTTCTCTGTTTGTCTCAGTTTCCTGAAGATGTTTAAACCAGTTTTGTAAATTGGTTCAAGGTAAACTTCAGTCGTCTTGGGGAATTTGAATGAAGCGTTTTTTCTGGTTCAAGCTGAGTACAGTTGCCTAAATGATCTAAAGTAATGTATTTCAAAAAAATATACTTTTTTTTATATATACTTTTGAAGTCTAAACTTGAAAAAAAAAATTGTTTTAGTGGAACGCAACGTTAAATGTCATGTTCTCTTTTATGCAGGTCAAGTTGTTATGCTCTCATGAGAGCTATCAAGAGTGATCATTTGGCTTACATTCATCACATACTGTGTCTGCTGTTCGCTAACCACTTAAAAGCTATAGTTCAGCACGTCAGTGATGTGTTTACAGCTTGTTTCCACGGCCGAGAAGTGGCAGAAACACTCATTTACGGCCGGTTTAACACCAGTCAAAGATGGATCAAAGACAAGAGGCACTTCTGCAGTACATCTGGTTCAAAAATAGCTCTTGATGTGACGCATTCAAGGAGGCTGTTGGAGAGTTTTGAAGGGAAGAGACCTCGCTTTCATTCTTTCAGATTTAGGCTTAAAAAGTCTGTGAGAAATCTGAGAGATCTGAAATGAAGCACTTCAGAGCAGTGCAAGTTAGATGTAAGCCCATGCAGCATGGGAAGGAGGTGGAAATAATTAATGGGACCCCTGGTTGATCCGTTTCAGACTTGACGTGACTTGAGACCAGATACTTATTGTTGGGTTTAATGGCAGAAGCAGGCATTTGCATAGTACTGTTGTGAAGATGAGGTGGAGATGCCTGTAGCCTGTAGGACATGTCTGTTGCAACTCTTGCCTCTCACCCTGTCAGCATCTTATCCCCCTGCCAGTTTATCACTCAGCGGGGCAACGGGACAGGTTCAGCTGTTAGGGGAGGATGCAGTAAGGGATCTCTTAATGCCAAATGTCCTTCTGTCGGTGCTGTTAGTGATTACAGACTTACAGGCTTGATTATAGTTACTCTGAAACGCATCCAGAATATATGCGTGCATTAAAATGAGGGCTCTACGTCTGCAAGTTTCTGCAATTAGATTATTCTCCAGAACAACAGCTCAAAGAGCAGCTAGTGAGGGAAATGAATGGTTTGATGCTCAGGGAGTGTGGGTGACACTTAAAGATAAAGAAAACTTGGCCTCTTGCTCTTTTTCCTGTTCTTCGTGCAGTGCCCCCATTGCAGACTCTGGTGGCCCTGCAGGAGCGAACAGAGCCTCATCCCTGCTCAGCTGGCTTGGATAGAAACGATTAATCTCCTTCCTGCTTGCATTTTTTATGGCTCTATTTTGTAGCTCTGCCAGTAAAAGGCAAGAGAGAGAGAGGATCCCCAGGCTGAGGCAGGCAGGACAAAAAAAAAAGAGGACGGGTGCTTCTTCTGCTAGTGAAAGCTCTCCAAGGCTTTTTCTTTGAACTCTCTGCACATATATTGTTCACTTTCTTCATACCTAATCATCTTGTGAGCCGGTGTGTGCGTCCATGCGCATTTGCCATAATTTTGACAACGTGTGACTCAGGACAAACTGTGAGGACTTTTTTGTTATTAATAAAAGACAGGTGGGTCAACTGGAAGGCAATTAGATACAGAACTCATGCAGCACACAAACAGCAGAGCATATTAATGAGGAAGCCTCAAACCCACGCTGCCACTGTCTCTTAGCGTCTCCCGCCTATTTGGCCAGGAGCCTTCACACCAAGCGACGTTTTGTTTCTGACAACTGCAGCCCCGCACAAGTGCGCACACACACACACACACACTGGCCGTTTATAATTGATGAGCACAGCAGTAGGGGGAGCCATGAGAGGGACCATGAGAGCCATCGTATTGAAACTGGCATTCTGCCGACCTTTCGCAGCTTGGGTGGCGTGTGTACGCATGCATATGTGTGTTTGTGCAAGTGTAAGAGTGTTGACGATGCCTGGGTGGCAGGTGGCGTAAAGAAGTGTGGGGAGAACAAGGCCAGTGGCAGAGATGATGAAGAGAGTATTCTTCAGAGGCGCCTTGAATAAAAACAACGAGGCAGACGAGAGAGTTGTTGAGCAGGCCGAGGGGCGACAGAGGAATACTCCAGTGAGCCGCCTCTGACGAGAAAAGAGTAGCGAGGCGTTATGATAAACTTGGACAAAGCGGGAGAGGCTTATGTTTGCTTGAGACGTTGAGACTGATGTGAGTCAATCGTGCAAACACGAAACTCTCCTCTGAGCCAAGTGCTGTTTTACACAAGCAATTTGCCAGCCTCTGTGGCATGGTGTTGTGTTATTGAAACCCCACTGTAGCAAGTGTGACAGCCTCACAACTTCAGAAATGGATACTAAATTCCAGCTGCTGCTCATTGTCGGCGCCGCAGACTCGCCCATGGCACCATCTCTTACTGACAGATGAGTTTGTCTGTTAAAGGTCCATGTGTGCGGCTCTAACCTGAGGCTACTGCTGGCTTTTGTAGTGACAGGCTGGATTTTGTAATGTATGCACGTGTGACATTTCCCATACATTAGAAGCAGAATGTCACACAAGCTGTGCAGCCAGGGGAGCCTGGCAGGGGGCAGTATGTGTAGTATGCACTCAGCATGCACAGTGTGCTTCTGTGGGTGTGTGTGTCTGTGCATCAGTCAGTTCTCTTCACCTCCCCCAAAGATACTGAACAGGTGGAAGAGCACTAACAGCAGGTGGGGATGGAGGTACAGATGTGTGAGCTGCACGTTGCAAAGGTGTGACAGGTAGGAGGGGCCAAGTCACGGCTGCCTACGCAAACAGACTCATCGGTTATATTACACTGGTACGAGCGCAGCCAGCCGGCAGCTATTGAGCTGACAATTGTCACTGCTATTAATCTCCATTCACAGGCTTTCATCCAGTCACCACAGCCCAATAAACGTTAGGCTTTTCCAGTATATTGCCAATAAAACTTGATTTAACAGGCATGGAGTGTCACACTTATTTCACAGTCCCAAAAACAAAACCCTCATCTCCCTCCCAGTGGTCACCATTGGTCAAAGCAATTATGCACAGTCAAAATTTACAGACCAAACTTGCAATTGCATTTTTAATATTCACATGCATTACTAATTGGTTATTCAATCCCCTCAAGGCTGACTAATCTCATTACCTTGACCTTGACTGTGCCAGGGAGGGAAATTAAATTGAGAGAGGAACTTTATTTAACTGTTACCGGTTTGAAAGCCACCTCTCTTCTTCCTCGCTCGTATCCATTTCTTTTCAAACAGTCCTTCATTTACATCCCTTGCTGGTGTATTTCCTCTCTTGATACATCCTGGCAGGCACACCCTCTTAGATGGCAACGGCAATACTTGGAGCGTGTGTGATTTATTTATTCCCACTGTTGTTGCTTTAAGCTACAAGTGGATAATTCAATGTAAAATCAAGCTGGAGTGGTACAGTGTCAAAGTGGTGCCAAATCCCTGGACAAAACAAACACGGACTCTGAGGCCAAAAAACAGAGCAGCGCTTAAAAATTTAAACAGCCCGAAAGCCAAAAGAAGTATAAACTGAATAAACATCTCACATGCACATGTTACTGATTCAGGCACAGTTTGAATTCCTTGTGAGAATGAGTCTGTGTAGGAGTGGTGGATACCCATGCATGAGTGTGTGTTCCTCATTATGTATGTATAATATGTGTGGGAGAGGTACGTGCTGACTGACTGAGCAAGGATTAGACTTAAGGAAGCTTAAGGAAGCCACTGTCATTATGCAGGGAAAGCGTCGGGTTATCCTTGATTAGTACTAGTTTGATTAAAGCGCTAGAACACACCATTCCCACTGGAACGACCACACTGGAATGCAGAGTACAATCTATCATTGAGAACAGAACATGGACCACTGGTTAAAGGACCAATGTGTATGATTTAGTGACATCTAGAGGCAAGACTGATGCCTAGGGTGTCTGTCAGATGCTATAATGTTGTAACTTCAGCTAGATATTTAGAAAGTATGTCATGCTATGTGATATGTAAAGCTATAGGTCATAGTTTCCAGGTGATGAACGTCATTGCTACTTGTCTGTCCATTTTGAGCCACTGTAGAAACAGTAGAGACACCACATGTTGAGCTCCGTGGAAGGGCAAAAGCTCCTGATGTAAATATGAAGGCCCCCTTCTAATTCGTAGTTACTGGTGATTACATAATTAAGAATGCTATGTTCCACTTCTGCTAATACAGCAAATCCATCTAAATCGGGCAAACTGGTCCCTTGAATATGAAAACACAACTCATAAACACAAACAGTCTGCTGGAGGACACTTATTGTGCTGTGCGCGCGCACACACACACACACACACACACACACACACACACACACACACTTCCAACAACTTCCAGCCCTGACTGCTTTCTTGCTTTCAAACAGCTGGCCAGTCATGTGCTTGAATTGGGTATGAATGAATGTTGGAAAATAACAGAAATTGCACTGTTCTATTTGTGCATGCAGGACCCTGCCAGCCTTGTGTCTGTCTATACTTCTTACTCACAGAACTATAGATACAATAAGTATAAAATAAAAAGGAGTAACAAACGACTAGCAGTTAGCCTTGAACTTAAAGACTCCATACTGGCTCCATCTCCTTGTCCTATTATACCTACGTATTGTCCAACCCACCTTGCTCTATTTCTTCAGTATAGCTGTGTGCCGCTAACAGGGCCACACGCATGCATATTATAGATAATACTAAAACGATGCGAATAACTTCATGCTATGCTGCACACCATGTTGTACCTCAGATTGTGGTATACCACTGTCCTGGAAGCAGAATTTCCCCTCAGGCTTTATTAAAGTCTAACTGACAAACCAACTAACTTTTTTTTTTCTTAGTTCTCTTCCTCCTTATAAATTCTTGCAAGCCCCAACAATGGTGGTACTTCGAAAGTGTTACATAAAAAGACTCTTGAGAAATTATGTCCGGTGTTGACAATCTTAGTGCCACCCACTCTCTCTCTGTGTCTTTTAACTATGGCAGACCCCCGGGCTTTATATTTACTAATTACAGTGAGTTGACAGAAATCCAAAAAGCTATAGAAACTTGTGTCGCTCCCACTCTGTCTGACTCTTTCTCATTACAGTAATTATCACATAAAGCAAACTTTGAAATAAGATTGTTGGCTATAAATGCAAGGGAAACTAGACAACAGACAGATGTGAGTTCATAAACTCCAACGTATGAGGAAATAATAAAAGAAGATAAAAACAAAAGGCTAACCCACAGCTCCTGTCCGCCTGTGTTTTTCTCATTTTTTCTCCTTCATTTCCTCATCTCTCCGGGGTTTTTGTCTGCTCCTTCTGTGTAAACATTTAGTTGATTGTCTGTTGATTCTTCTGTCTGGCTCTCCAGGCTGCTTGTCTTTTTTTACGGCATGTCTCTCTCAGCATCATCATTAACCTGCTCGCTCACAGGTCACCAGGGAGACTGCCCTTAGCAACTGTCCGTCACCGCACAGAGGAGGAAAGAATTCCTCTGCACCTCCACTGATTGCCTTATTACCACAGCTCATAGCCTGGGCTCAGAGGTGTTGCTAGGCGAGGAAGAAAGCAAACCCTTGAAACGTTTATGTCCCCGTGTGATTAAAATTAATTAAATGTTATTAAAAATCATAAATGGATTCCACTGTACGTAATATCGCGCCTTTAAGGATACACTGGAATCTGTTTATGACGATGTAATCATCTGTGAATTCTTACGCAACTTAATCAGCGCACATGCCAAACTGCGGTGTGGCTAATCAGATTCGCACATTATTGTTTTCTCTTTATAATTTTGAATTTCGAGAAACTTAAGAGAGGAGAAGGAGAGGATGCAGTAAACAGCAGCGGAAAGCTACATAAAAGACAAGTCATTTACATAATCAAAATTCAGTGACAGTGTTCCTCCGATGGGAAACAAACAGAGACACAATCAGGACTCGACAGAGCGAGACAGCAGACCCAATTAGTGAAAATTGGGAAAGCCTGCCTGGCTCCAAACACTGGCTCGCGAACACATGAGGAAGCACAATACCTGAGAACAAACACAAACACGAAATGCTCCTTAAACTCACAAGGACACAAATAGGTTCATGGAAAGAAAGATACACCGGTGATTGAGCATTTACGTAGAAAGACGGCTCCATGATGTTTCCATGTCTTTCGCTGCCTACTAGGTTTCATTACCGATCAAGTGCTTGAAAGATTCGACAGAAAGACTAGTGCGATCTAGTTTCATTATAAAGACACGTACATACAACATGTTGTAAAATTTAATTTAACCCCAGCGTCCCTGGAAAAACCCTTAACAAACAACCACCTGCGCACATCGCAGCAATCCAGAAAACAATTTGTCACTTGGGTGTAGCTGGGGTCGGTTTCCATGGCAACTGGCAGAAAACCAATGTGAGTGACAAGTGGTAATAGCTGAAAGAAAGTTCTGGGACACCATTCCCCCTCTGGATCCTATTATCAGTTCACTGGCCCTCGCCCACTCTTTTTTTCTTTCCTCTATATCCAAATACCTCCTCTCCTCTCCTCTCCTCTCCTCTCCTCTCCTCTCCTCTCCTCTCCTCTCCTCTCCTCTCCTCTCCTCTCCTCTCCACATTTTCTCTGTCTCCCTGCAGTGATTTTGCAGTGAGAAGACATAAGGCGAGTTGCTAGTGGGCATCGCTCCCATTCTGTCACCATGAGAACACTTCTCTTTCTAGTCACATTCATCAGAACAGCTCTGACCCCTGTCAGCGAGTCTCCCACAGTGTTCAGCAGGAAAAAAAAAAAAAAGAAAAAAACAGCCGAGAGAGAGAAAACTAAAAGTGGTCAGATGTGACGCTAAAGTGGATATTTTGTATAATTACCTGTTTTTAAAGTACTGAATTTTAAGAACTTTAAAGGCCTGTAGAGAGTTAGCATTCATCTCTCAGGAGCTGCTGAAATGACATTAAGAGACACAACTCAAGTGTCTCCAAAGGACACCGGTGAGAGGACTACAGTGCAGTCTCCACATTGGAGAGATTTCCTGCTTTTGTGTTTGTGCAAAATAACAGCACAACCTTTCAGAGGAGTTGAGCTATTGTGGATTTGCGAACTTGAAAAACAGCGATAAGGCAGAAGAATTTATGCCTCTACTATAAAGATATGGAACTCTGAAACTGCATAGCTGAAACATAGTTGGGTTAAGTTGTATACTCATATAGTGCAGCAAAACAGGATTTGGACCCAAGAGGACAACTCACAGACTCACTAAAAGAAGAAAAGGCAAAGTTTCCTGGGAGAATGAGGCAAGGAAAGGTCAGCAACAGGTGGGTCTGGAGGGACAGAGAATGTCAGAGGGGAAATCCAAAAAGTCAGGCCAGGGTCAAAAACAAGGCAGACAGGTTGAAACGCTCGATAGAGGATCTTGACTGACTGCTGCAACCTTCAAGGCAAAGGTCTCATTACCAAGGGGGGAGCAAAGTTAGTGACTGGCCCAGTCCTAGAGTAAAGCTGTGCATCTTGACTCACATATTACCTCACTGACTCACATACCCCGTTTGAACTGCTGCTTTCCTTTCTGGTAAAAGCCAGAACAAACTGAAAAATAGCATTCATCCCAGGGCTGTGGCCTCCTCCACAGAAGGACTGAAACACACATGCATCCACACAGCACACACAAACACACAAACACACATAAGGACTGCACTAACAGCGCTTTGGCACATCTGGTGGAATCCAGCCGTGCTTTTACACTGACCATTCAGCTGCTACTCTGTGTGTGCTGGTATAGCATTATGACCACCTGCCTAATATTGTGTAGGTCTCCCTCGTGCCTCCAAAACAGTTGTGACTCATCAGAGAATGGACATGAGCCTTCTGAAGGTGTCCCGTGGTGTTTTCATGTTTTTCGAGTTGAAACCGTTTTTGAGTGTGTGCCTGTGCCAGGCTGCATCCTGCTGGGGACGGCTGCTTCCATCTCATGTCATCTCATCTAACCGCTTGTCCTCTAAAGGGTCATGGGGGGGCTGACTCACTGGGCGAGAGGCGGGGTACACCCTGGACAGGTCGCCAATCCATCACATGCTGCTGCTATCAAGGAGTGTCATTGCTACGGGGTGGGGGTGGCTGTTCTCATCTAGGTGGGTGGTACATGTCTAAGTAACATCCACACTAATGCCAGGTCTGAAGATTTCACAAAAACAGACACTGCTTATGATTTATGGTACCTCCAAGAAAGCTGTGCTCCATCCATTCCTGAGATAAGCAAAGATCTGAAGCCATAAAAGATGCAATGCAAGCACATTGAAATCCTAACGAAAGCATTTAGCCGGGGTCCTAACACAGTTACTATGAGTTGGTATTTCGGCCATGGCAAGAATGGTTTCACACCCTGGAATAGAGCTCCGTGCGCCGTTAATCACAACACAGCCATATTGGCAGGCAAGCATTTTTTTTCTAATGACTATTCGGATGACAACTGTGAGTAACTAACTAATTAGCCTGGGGCTGTCGTGCCCCAGGACGCCAGAATAGTCGGAGACAAGCAAAGTGGAAATCGTTTTATAGTATTCCCAAAGATCCCACTACGGCAGATGTGGATTACTGCAATAAAATGCTTGTTACAAGAGACGCTGTTTCTAGCCGACAAACTCCAAAGCTGGATGTTCATCAGGAAGCCTGGCTGCGTCCATTTGGACCCCTCCAGGCTCTTGAACGCTTTCAGTGACTCGGGAGTAGAACAAAGGAAAGTTAATGAGGTAGTTCTATATATCCGGATACTCCAGGTCAGGAACATCGTCCTTGCCGGCTGTTTTAATGTTTAAAAAAAAAAAAAAAAAGCGCACATGGGGAATGATTTACCTTGCACTGGTCATTTTGTATCTGTTTAAAGTGCAGTAAACTCTGACAACCTGAAATCAGTGCTGGCGCCGTTCATTTTTCCTCCAATTTTCCTGCCAATACGGCGGCGTCAACAAAAAAAAAAGGCAAAAAAAGGAATGACAGATTGTCAGTGTATTGCAGTGCTGTTTAATTACTTGTGTCATGACATATTTAATTATCTAAGATAAGAAAATTGTGACTGAGGAAACCCTTTTCTTTTACTGTATTCAACTGACGGACATTTCTTGCTTTGATTTGTTCGAACAGAAGAGCAATGCGACAAGGTCAGTCTACACAATACTTACTACTTATGCCTATTTAAAGCCTCCTCCACCTGCCACCACCTTCATCTACACACAAACACAGAGTGATATACACATAATCTGCACCTTCCTTTCCCTCGCTCTCTTTCACGCCTGTCAGCGTTCTAAATTTAGCTTGGTAAACAAAATATTCAACAAAACGCTCACACGCAGCGACAATACATCCTGCCTGCACGCACAGTGAAGACCGTAGAAATATCACCCAGGCACATAAACACTGGCTTATTTCACACATTTAACGCTCACAGATTTACATATAAGGTGGTTTCTCAGCTAGGTGTTCCATCTAAAGCTGTCATAACATAATAAATGTGACTGGAAAATAACTGCTTAACGGCTCCAATCGATCCCCTCCTGCATTGACGTCTTTCACATGTAAGGCAGACATCTAGATGTTTCCTTCGATCTCCAGCTGTTTTCTTTTAACCTGGATCTTGTTTTCCATCGTTCGTCATTACATTTCCTCACTAATTACATTGCCGAGATCTTGGGAACAAACAACATCGGGGGCAGGAAACACAAGCACCCTGATAGATAACAGGCATACCGTCAAAACAACCGAAACACAGAGCTCAACGTGCTACTCATAAATAAAAGGTTGAGGTTGGCAATACGAGCCACCTACAAAATGATCTAAACGACTAAAATATTATAAAAAATTATGACATTTAAGCAGCACAATAGTTTAATTAACTGCAGGTAATTGAGGCACAGCGTGGACCTGTCCAATGAAATAATGGGCTGCCTCTAATTATAGTCTGGTGCTCTGTTTCACTTAGTCAAATTAAAGCCTCTATCACTAGTGATAGTTTGGAGCATTATTATATCATAAAAAAAAGCTAAAATGATCCCAATTATTAGAATGCACTTTAAACACACCAAATAAAATGGATAATAAGGTCCTGACACAGCAAACCAAAGTGCAAATTGCTGACAGAGACGGACGGAGGCCAACGGAAGCCGAATGTGGTGTCGCCTGATGTCACCTGTGTCTGGGCCAGAACGCTGCACTTGGACACACCGCAGAGACCACAGCCAGTGGCCGAGTAGCATCTACAGTCTGATCTGCAAACTAAGAGTAAAAAAACTCTCCATGCCAGCAGGTGATTGTGAGCCAGGACTACTGAGGGCATATTAACTGTAGCTTGTAGCTGGCCTCTCCAGAATCCTGCTGATCAGTTGGTCTTCACTCTCTTCACTCCAGATGGCCATGTTGTTCAAAAGAGATGAAAAAAAAGAGACTTCTGTTTGCGTCCTCTGATTTTCTTGCTTTCACTTCTTGTCTCATTGTATCAACATGTTTGTGACAAAAACGTGTGGCACCAATGGCTTGAAATATACTCTTGATTTGGTGGGTCATGCCTCTCCGGCTAAGCTGAACAGTGCATTTGCAAACAGTTCCACCGTTGAAACTGAGTGAAACCCTCAATAAATCATTAGATTTCAGCATGTATGCAAATTATAGCCCAAAACCTAAATATTGACAAATTTGCTTCCCTGCCTTTGAGGCAGCCATTGCTTGCCTTTCTTTTCAGCACGCATTATGTAGGTGTGAGTATTTGTCAGTGAGGCACCCTGAGGCAGCTACATGAAAGATTCTCAACAGATGCTACACTTGAGTGCGTTCGCCTGCCACCAAAGAGACACTAGATCCTGTCACATCGATCTTACATACATTAAGGCATTAACGCGCGCATGCAGGTTGTCACGCGCATTCACGTTTTTCTCTGTGGTGTTATGTGGCTAAGTGTTTTATTTCTCAAACATTATGCCAAGGAGTGAGTAATACATGGAGCCTGTTACAAGACGCCGTAAAGGACTGACACCAATAAGCAGCTCTGTTGTGATACCGCCGCCGTTTATTCGTGTGTGTGTGCAGGAGGCCAGTGTTTCCAAGTGAGAGATGAAGAGAGCTGAGAGCCAGAAGTGGTCCATTTTTTAGGACAACATGTACGGAGCTGCCTCTTATTTAATGAAACATGTTGGAGAAACTAACCATTAAAACTTGCCCCAGTGCCTTTACTCACACACAGCCTCTTTCCGTCACAGTTATTGGGGCCATTGGAAAGTTTCCAGTTATTAGAGGGGGGAAGAAGAAAGTTTAGAGTTCATTAACCTGCTGTATCCCTGCATGTGTGTCTTTCCCCATTACAATAACACACACACACACACACACACACACACACACACACTCTACTTAGCACGTAGAACTTTGCCCAGATGACATAAGCGTTTAAATAATTAAGACATTCTGACCCCATTATATCTTTCCAATTAAAAGCACAAAGGATATGCCATTAGTTCTGCAAAGAAAGAATTATAGGAAGTCTCTGTCCCTTTATAGCTCTGTGTTACGTGTGCACAGAGACAAACTCAGTGCACACGTAACAACAGTGGCTGTTTGCAGGACAATTTATTGCATTCAGCTTGTCAGAGAAAACCAAAACGACCCTCATCATTTGAGTGTACCTTTTTCTCTCTGCTTCCCACTCCCTTAAACACCAGCACTTCTAAATAAATTTTGTAACTCTGTCTTGTGTGTTTTATAAAACAAATTGGGGCACTCTGGGAGAAGCATTGCTTCCATTCCCCTGGTATCCAGTGAAATCCCTTAAAGGATTCACAATGTGGACATAATGAGGAGTCTTGGCTCGGCCTTCCTCAGATGGCTCTCTCGTGTTCTTCATTTACAAAGGCTGCTGCCTGGAGACTCATTTAAACGTGAGTCTGCAGTGTTTTGGGGCAGTCAGATAGATGAACAAAAGAGCTACCAAACCTCAGGTGGAAACACAGCTCAACCTCACCAGAGAAGTGGTGTACCGTGTGAATTCATTAACGTGAGGAATTACAGTATAATTAGCATCTCCCTTCATTTGTTCATTTCCCTTATTTCCTAATAGACTGGAAGTGGCCTACACATGCTCCCATTTTTTTAGGTGATTTGTCAACGTACCATCAGGTCATTTTACAAACTGTCCAAATCTGGAAAAACTACCAAGCTTCCCATCCCAACCCAACAGACCTGTATTGTTAGCATTTTGTTAGCATTGAGAAAACAAATACACAGTAATCACTGGAAAGATTCCTATGTTTACAACATAAAGCAAAGAGAGTGTATATTACTGGACAGCACAAGGTGGATGGAAACTACAATCACCGCGTTACTGGAGCTTCCAACTGTCTTAACAAAACAAAACGCTGTACCACTATCAACTTTGCTACAAGTCATGCTCAGGGCAGTTACTAGGAATTCTGGGCCCCCTGAAAGAATATTGGCGTGGACCTCTCTACCCCAGCATTTTTCATTTAAACTTGTTTTATATAACTATGTATTATGATGATGTTTTTCTTCCTTTTCAGTGTTCTTGTAATGTAATAGACCCAATTTGTCTTCTTTTTTTGGATTAACCACTCAACAATGAGTCAGAGTATTATTATGTAACTTATGTATTTTGAGTTGTCTTATTCACATTTCTCTGATTTGCATGCTATGGTATACATAACTGCTGAGGGTGAGGGTCTGCTGCTGGGTCCAACTCAGACGAAACAGTCGCTGCTGATTCTGGAGCAGCAGAACATAAAGGTTTATTGTTCCATTATATATTTCATTTTATAAAAATGAAATATTATGTTTTGTGAAAAAACTGATGAAGAACTAACCTAGTCTTGAAATCCAAAAAAAAAACAAAAAAACAAATAGGCTTCTCGGCACCGTAGCTCTAGGCAGTGTGACCCTTGTCAGGCAACAAATATTAAAACCATGCCAAAGTCAGTGAAAACTGTTCAGAATTCTAAATTATCTTTCTACTATATTTAACTTTTTTTTTTTTTTTTTTTTTTTTTTTTTTTTGCATTAGGCTTTTCAAATGTCCCACCGATAACAAAATTTTACAAGGCTACATTTGAACACATGATAATAAAGCAATTGTTCCTTGCCTGATGCGCATAATTACTGAGAGTAACTTGAATGCACCATAGTACAATTCAATGCAGCCTTGTAACTGAGTGGGTGCTTATGCTTTACTGGGGCACTGAGATAATATCACAGAGATAATATGTGTGAAACATACAGTCCGCTGCAGATAGCCTCCAAATTAGTAACGTTCAGTTAGCTACACTAGGAATTGTTGCTCTACAATGAACTAGGGACTAGGGATCCAGAGTGTAGCCTGCCTATGACCCAATGACAGCTAAGCCCTGATGTCCTGGGTCTCTGCTCTGCTGCTCCTACTCCTGGCCTCCCACTGAAGTTTTTTCTGGTTTCCTGATTTGCATTTTTTGGACAGTCATCATCTTAATTGATCTTCCTCTGCCTGCTTGAGTTTGCTCACTAACTTAATTCACATGACTTAGAACGAACCATGGACCAAACTATTTTTAAGAAGGGGCCAAGGGGGTTATAGAAATTAAAATAATGTTAAAATTAAAATTAAAATATTGTGTGACTTTGTGGCTTTATTTTAGCTCGGATTCCCTAATATATTAGTTAGGTTTATGTATAATTTAGTCATAGAGGGCTGTGTGTGGGCCATAATGTGCTGTGGGCCCTTGTCATCATCTCTCCCCTCTATATGATGGCGCTGGTTGTGCTAGTACCACGACTAGTGCAGGGTTGTCATCTCCTGCTGGGAGATTGTGAAACAGACATATTATCATATCAAAAATTTTAATTGGATGGGATATTCAGATCAGAATAGTAAAACAAACAATATCCTGAAAGCCATGACGGAGCTCAGGACTCAGTCGTAACGAGTGATCCTAAAATTGTGGCTCTGTGTGTGACAGCTTTCCAATAGTTGATATTCTCCCCAATGGGCAACATGAGAATTATAAATAGACCTATTAAAATGAATAAAAAAAAACTCTTTGGCTTCATGTGGCTTCTGCTGTATGAAACTGCAGGTATTTAATAGGGGCCGAGGAAAGAAAGAATCACATAGCTGTGATGTTTGTGATTTTGGAAGGGACTTTGTGTGTGGCCCTAGTGTTGGGCTGAACCTCTGTCGCCTCATTAGTTATTAGACCTTGGTGGCCACAGGGATCACATAGCTGTCTGGGATGTTTATGTCGGTTCTAATCTGCCTAATACCAGATGTTTGCCCTGCTTTGAGATCTTCTCCTATTTGTTTGGGGGAAAGTGTAGAATTGTCAAACTGAATTAACATTGGGGTATAATTTACAGTGTTGCAGGTGCAGACTTTGACGTGTGAGGGCTAAAACAGAGCGCTTGTTCAATACAGCATAGCATTTTAAAAACTGGCTCTGGCTGACATGAGAGATCCATGTATGTTTGTTTTTTGTGGCATTTCTGCTCAATAAAACACATGATAAACATCATATATATATTTCTTGCTATGATTTACAGTGCTACTTGGCTGCAGACTCCTGTTATTACAGACGTAGTGTGTTTGCTATCAACCATAAAAATGCCATTATCCAACTCCTAACTCAAGCTGTATACTCAAGGTAATGTAATCATTTCGAGTGAATGCACTTAAAGTCGTCTGGTTACTTCTTTAATTGTGTTAGCTCTCACTTTACTGCTATACGGTGCTACTTATGATGTGAGAGAAAAAAAATGACTAATGTAAATCCTATAAATCACTTGAAACCAGTCCTCCTAATTCCTCTACGTCACCCGTCATTCCTCCCACCCACCATATGTTCCTCTTTTGGCGAATGGACAACCCTTTTCCCTCTATCTGATTTTATGGAGGAGGAAAATGATGGCCAAATCCAGCAATGGTGGCAATTCATCTTTACCCTTCACCTCTGTGTATCTCCACATCACTGGCCCAATCATTACATTCGGCCTATAAATAAATTCCTGAGCTGTCGCAAAACGAAGGGAGCTGCCAGCATGGGTATTGGTGGCAGGGAGCTGAAAGGAGGAAGACAAGTCAAAGGAATAACAATAAGCCCAATATTCATTGTTGCTAAGGTAGGAGAGAAGTGGAGGCAAAGCAGGTAGATTCAGACACCGAGACAACGGCTGAGACAGACAGCGAAAGGAAACATGACTGGCTAAAAGCCTGAAGTGGGATGGTCAAGAGGGGGAATAAATGAAAAATAAATGTATAAGTTGCGCTGGCAGATTTTCCGAGTGTTGAGTCAACACTAAAAAATATTGCTGCTGAAAACAGAGTTACTAAATTAAGCTGTGACTTCGAAAGTATGCAGGCTTTTGCGCCGAGGTATTTCCAGTCCCTGCTCCCTCCTCACGGAGGACATTATTTGGCTGAATAAATCACGCAAACACACAGGCCCCGAATTCGCCCTTTGCGTTATACTCATCTGAACTTTCAGAAGCTGTAGAGGCAGGAGGGAGCTACGGCGCCAAGGCCTCGCCACCACAGAACCCCAGACAATATTTACAGGTTACAGGAACTTTTTTCTTCTCTTGCGATTATTATTATTATTATTATTGTTGTTATTATTATTAAGAACCACCGATTCATAGCTGATGTTTCCTCATGGGTGAATTTGTTACTCTGTAAAAACACCGGCGTGTGAGTTGTGCTTCTTGTGGCTTCTTGCAGCCAGTAGCGCATTAAAACAGCAGGATTGTTGCATGTTGAGAATTTCATGCATTAACCTAATGGGCTTCTGCTCCCCTCCGGCAAATATATTATGTACAATTTTTCTATAATTATATCAGATCATTTAACAGCTTCATCACACAGTTGTCTCTCGAGTTTTATGAATCATGGAGCTTGCAGCGCCAGGCAGCGATTATCTCCATGTAACTAATATCCGTTAACGAAATCCTCATCTAGCTTTTGCTTTGCCTGAAACTTCAACAGCTGCTGGCGACGATATTTATTTATCATTTTAGAACGAATTATGAACCACGGATTGATGTAATAAGGAATAAACTGCAACCTAAACTACAACCATTAAGTATGTTTACATGCTCACACACATGCATGATGATAGAAGCTGTATATTGAGTTACTTTAATTGACTGCCTTAATTGAGTGCAAGGCAGCTCCAGTCAAGCTGCAGAGATCTGAGAACTTGACGACTGGGACAAAGCCTCTTGGGTGATGGTTAATCAGGCAGCCTCAGATGTCAACACATAGGGAGAAGAATGCAAATGAAGGTGCAAAGACTGAAATTATATATGTTACTGAAAAGACTAAAATAAGCTCCTGGAATTGATTTAATTTGAAGGCACATGAACTGATTATATGGCAATAACGTGGGGATGGTGAAATAGAAAGGTGTATACCAGTATACATGACAGGAACTTTAGGCTTCATAAGCAACACATAATGTGTTATTTATGTGCATTAATGAGGAACCAAGACAATACCATTCAATCCCATCCTTATATTTATAATGTACCGAAGAAGAAATTGTTGTTTCCACCTGAGTGACAACACACTTGGATTACCGTAGATCAGCCAGAAGCAAAAACAGCAAGGGCAGAAAGCATGTGGGCATTCACACAGTAATCCTGCCATTTAGCACCATTGTGTGCCCCTCAAGGGGTTTGACAGGCACCATTATTCCTGTGCTTTTTTGTGTGCTTTTTGGGTGTGTCCACGCCTTAACGTGGATTAGTATGGGTCAAGGGCTGCAGATTAATTAAAGGCCATATGCCACTGGTAGAGAGTGACAAAAATTAGTAATGCACGCTATAATGTCGCTGGATTGTCTTTTTCTATTTCTTGGCGGCATCCATATTTTCTCTGAGCTTCATATAATATCCTTGATAAAATTCTGTGGCCTTTCTCCTTTGATTTTGATCTACCTCAGAACAGTCTGCGTCATGTGGCTGTACATCAGCCATAAAAACTCAGACGGCCGTGCCTCGGCTATCTACCTGCTATCGTTAAGCTGTTAAAAACCTTGCTTGTGAAAATACAAAATCAAAACGGCCACCTTTTAGTTTTATCTCATTGCTTTCTGTTATCTGTGCAGCGGTTATTTCAGTGTAGTTTTGCTCCGGTGGTTTGATCATTATGATCTTATTTGAGCTGCATTTTCTGTGTCACAAACTGGATCTCAGTTTTACTCGGAGTGCTTTCCAGAACCACTGTCATTTTGAATCTAAAAGCAGTCCAGACTGAGCAGCCAATATCCACTTTGTCTGTACGTGTGCATTAATGTCAAAGGTTGGGAAAAACTGCTCACCTGCATTAAAATATAGAGTACACCAGCACTCTCAGGTCAACCACATAGAAACTATTTCTCTGTTTATGTCTCCAATTCTCCTGATATTCACAAAGTAAAATCAGTGTCAGCCAGGAGGAGAGCCTCTCCACGGCAACCTTCGACTGCATAACGAAGTGATTTCACAACTCATTTACAATGACATGGAATCATAAGATTGGTTGGTGCTATGCCTGACGATGGCAAATTAAACTTGGGTCACCAATTCCATAATATCTGTAATTCAATTAGAGGGTTTGCTGGAGTGGATAGGCACAGCGAAGAGACATCGTGGCCAACCAGTGTAGAGGTGTCCTGGGGCGAACCGAGGTAGAGCATTTCCTCGGGCATCCTAGTAATTACCTTCAGCATCATCACCGGTTGGTGACTTAAATAATTGATTCCCCTCATCATTCCTTCCGATCTCATTATCTTATTAAAGCCTGAAACTGGCTGCAAAATTAGCATAGAGGCTTATTTTGAGTCACTATAAACCTGCCAGCCGATGTCTTCTTTCTCATTCTGTTCAGTGATTTAAAAGCAGTCATTACAGCGTGGAAGGAGAGCAGAAAAAGAACTGTTGAATTCAGAGGAGCATCATAGGAGAAATAGAACAGAGTAAAAATAGAACAGAATACAATAGAAAAGAATAGGGCAGGTGCCTACCTGAGGTAACGCAGGGGTTCTATGGTTTCAGCTTCTGCCTCAGCTGAGCTGTGGTTCATCTTGTCCATCTGTTTTCACCCGGCACGAGTCGTCAAATATGAGAAAGGATGAGCTGTGCCGCTCTGAGGAAACACTTCCGCCTCTTCTCTCTGACTCTGATTCAGTAAACACTGTGTCTGCCTCTAGACCGAGAATCTAAAAGGGAAAGGGCTTCCTCCCTCTGTATTTCTCTCCACGGCACTCGATTGGTTCAGACGCTGGAAAGTAATTACTGGCTGCTACACACACTCTGAATCTTGCCTCTGTGTCGCTGCCTCTCCTCCCTGTGTCTCTCCCACCGTGGCCCCGGCTCATTCTCTGATAAAACCAGCTGGCTCAGTGTATCAGCTGCGCTCACCGGGAAATCCAACCAATTAAGAATCAGGAGGCATGGTGCTCGTCGACTGATTGGCTCAGGCTGGTCAGTCATCTAGGGTGCACCCCCTCCTCCCCCAAATTCGCACGCACACACTCACACACACACACACACACACACACACACACACACACACACACATTCTTGGTGGTAGCAAAAGGATCCCTTGATGTAGAATCTAGAGCGAGTGAGGAAACCCTCAAGTGCTCAGTGAATCATAAACACTAACACCTTTCATATGATGGTGGGAGATAAATGAAGCCCATTACCTTAACTGAGATAATAACACTATATTACTTGAGTGGGTACATAGCAGCAATTCATAGCTCTGGCACAACTGATAAATTATATGAGCAAGGCTACAATGGACCTAAAATGACAGGCTCATCATATGGAACAGTTGAGGAAATGTGGGTTGAAAAAGCTCTCATTAAAACCTAAACATATGCACGCAGTAGCACACAGAGAGGATATGTATAGCTGCACCACAAAGAGAACCTGGGGCTGCAGAGGAATGAGGCTTATAAATGGGTCATGGTTATGAACAATAGCCCACTTTCTTCTTTAAAGATCTCCGCTTCTTTTCCTCTCTCTGCTTTGCTTGTGGCCGCTCCTCCCTGCTCAGCTAAACCATGGAAGCCCTTTGGTCTTCTATAACACATTAAGGTGGAAAAAACAAGCGGTCTTGTGTTTTTTTTCCAGGCTACGTAAATGTACCTGATACATTAAAATCCTCCAAGGAGAACTGATGGCAAACATACAAGAGGTGCAAGGAATGTTGGTAAATTCTGCCACCTATGGGTTATAGATGACCGCTGCAGCAATTGCACATAAAAGCAACAGAGGAGATTGAGAAAAAGAATGGAATAAAAAATAAATAAAATACGTTAAATACCCCAGCATGTGTATGTGTATGCCCCGACACATGACATGGATGCCAGTATGCCGTGAGTCACTATTTGATCTCGGCATCTGACTTTGTGTCCACTGAAGTGCTGCGCGCGGGTAAACAAAATGTAGCATATGTTACACATCCAGTGTTAAGATATGAACACTATGAAGCCATCGTTCAACCACTATAATCTGGTGCTACTCCTCGTGCCTCCAAAACAGTTGTGACTCATCAGAGATTGGACATGTGTCTTCTAAGGATGTCCTGTGGTGTCTGGAAACAGAATGTTGTTAGTGGTCATCTGGGTCCTATGGGTTGAGGGGAGGGTCCTCTGTGGATCATCCCACAGATACTTGATCAGCGTGGTATTTTTTATTTTTTTTGAGTTGTTCCTGTTTTTGTGTATGTGTCTGTGTCAGGCTGCATACTGCTGGTGATGACTGCTGCCATGAAGGAGTATCAGTATGTTTACATGCACGTGAAAAAACAAAACAAATTATTGCCTTAATCCAACTTTAACTGGACAACATAAGTGCATGTAAACACGGTACTAAAATCGTAGTTCTCCTTATCTCCATATCCGATAAACACCCAGATAATGCCATTAGATTTTCTCTGGCTTGTATACACCTTAATCGGACTTTAACTGGTTAATAAGTGTGCACATGCTCCACATGCTGCATTGACTACGACCCTGGAACAAAAACATCCAAGAAAGCCAGTCGCTGAAGAAGAAAGTAAACAGAGCCGGTAGAAGAACTACCTGAGGGATAGCACACACCCTATCTGCACCAAAAGTAGCGCGCACATTATGTACGAGATTAAAAAAGCTGTACTATTATACATCTTGTTGTTATTTGAAATGCCGGTCTGCCGTGTGAACGACTCTTGTTTATAGTATGACGCATTAGGTCAACAGGAAAGGGGGCCATATTAACCCACTGACAAGACACATATTGCCACATACTGTGGAGGAGGACGACATGTTCCTGTTAGTTAATTGATTTTCTTTCTATGATGAGAATCTCCCGTTCCACCACATCCCAAAGGTTCCTCTATTGGATTGAGATCTGGTGACTGTTATATGCAATTGCTCTTCCAACGTTTTCCAACGAAAACGTATCTATCTATATCTATATTTCTGCACGTATCTATCTATCATTTCTATTGTTTTACCTTGTTCTATTTTTGTGTTTCGTACTGCAACACCCTAATAACCCCATGTTGATAAGTAAATCTTGTCTTATCTTGTCTTCCTAGACGAATCCACCACACAGCTCAAGCAGGAGGTTACCTACTTCTCCCCCCCTTCCCCTTCACTGTTGCTGCTAGTCAGAGAGCAGATGAGGGGTTGGTTTCTTCCATCTGGGGACACCTCCTCCTCCACTAGTTGCTGCTTGTCAGAGAGCAGTGGAGGAGGGGTCACCTAAATGTGGGTACACTTCCTGTTCCTGCCTGTTTGTGGGTTTGGATTTGAGCTCGTATCGTCGTCTTGATGGACACCAGTACCACCTGACATCTAGAGGGCCAGGGATCGATTCCCTGCTTCATCTGTGCTACTGCTGCTGCTGCCGCTGCTGCGGACATCTCTTCATTTGCTACCTGTTAGCAAAATAAAAAACAAACAAACAAAAAAAAAACCTCTTTGCATCTTTATGTCAACAAGTTAAATAAAAGTCCATACTTTGGACTCAATTAAATAAAATCTAATAAATAATATGATATTTAAAACAATTTACACAGTACATACTCTATGAAGCATATAACAGTATTACCCGTAAAGTTAAAGTAGATATATAAATCAATAAATCACTTAATTTTTAAAATACAGCATGTAAAATAAGTATTGAACACATCACAATTTTTCATAATAAACATATTTGTAAAGGTGCTATTGACATGAAATTTTCACTGGATGTTGGTAACATCCCAAGTAATCCATACATAGAAAGAAAATTGAAAAATTAATAAGTTCAGAAATTAAGTTATGTGTAATAATGTAAAATAACAAAGGGGAAAATTATTGAACACAAGCAGAAAGGGAGGTGGAAAGCGACATGGAAAGCCAAGAAACCAGCTGAAATCAGTGATCAGAAAGCCATCCTGCCCCTCGTCAGTGCAAATGAATATCAGCTGGTTCTTCTCAATGTTCCAGTGAGCACTGTTGGGGTCATAATCCAGAAGTTGAAAGAACATCATTTGACCATGAACCAGCTACAAACATGTGCTCCTTGCAAGGTTTCTGACAGAGGAGTGAAAAGAATTATCAGAAGAGTTGTCCAAGAGTCCAGGACCATTTGTGGAGAGCTTCAGAAAGACCTGGTATTAGCAGGTACAATTGTTTCAAAGAAAACGATAAGCAATGCACTCATGGCCATGGCCTGTATGCACACTCACCACGCAAGACTCCTTTCTGAAGAAAAAGCATGTTGAAGCTTGTTTAAAGTTTGCCACACAACATTTGGACAAGCCTGTAAAATACTGGGAGAACATAGTCTGTCCCAGACAATCACCTGACTTGAATCCAGTTGAAAATCTACAGAAAGAACTAAAAATCAGAGTTCACAGAAGAGGCCCATGGAACCTTCAAGATTTAAAGACTGTTTGTGTGGAGGAATGGGCCAAAATCACACCTGAGCAATGCATGCAACTAGTTTCTCCAGACAGGGGGCGTCTTAAAGCTGTAATTGCCAACAAAGGCTTTGGTACAAAGTATTAAATATCAGTAAGCATGTCCAATACTGTTTCCCTGTGTTTCCCTGTATTTCACATTATTACACATGACTTAATTTCTGAACTTATTTGTTTTGGTTTCTTTCTATGTATGGATTAATTGTTACCAACACCTGGTGAAAAATTCATGTCAATAACACATGATAAAATCAACAATAAAATCAACACCTTCATAAAATATGAACATCTCGCTGTAAGGGCGACAACAACAAAGCACATCATCTCATCAGAGAACGTCCGTCGGATCTGGTGACTGTGGAGGCCATTGGAGTACAGTGAACCCATTGTCATGTTCAAGAAACCAGTTTGAGATGATATAAGCTTTGTGACATGGTGCATTATCCTGCTGGAAGTAGCCATAAGAAGATGGTACACTGTGGTCATAAAGGGATGGACATGGTCAGCAACAATACTCAGGTAGGCTGTGGCATCCCATTATCCTTGTGGTCAATTTGACCCTATTCAATGTTTATCATTCAAAAACAGTTTCTTTGCTTCATTATAGCAGCTGGTTAAGCATAAAATTATCATGATGATATTTTTTCAATGAGCTGAACATATTGCACGCATTGGTGTTCCTCTGGGGTTGACCCCAAGCTGTTTTAGCTGTGTAAAACTTGTCTGTCTGTGTGACCTAACATACCCACACCGGCAGGTGCAGAGTTAATACTTTTGAGTTGATACACAACAGGAGGGATGGAAAACAAGTTTTACCACTAGAACTGTAATAATTCTCGTGGTGTGGGCACGCGGAAAACAACTTGACTTGTGAACTCCTGCCAAATTGAGGAAGTCAGTGTAGAGCTTATCACGTCCAAGTCTTTCCAGCTACATGTGTCCCCTCTAAAATGATCATCTCAAGTACAATATTTTCAACTGATGGTTGTATGAAGAGCTCGAATAAGGACTTTATGTGTTCAACATGGCTGACTGTGTGTCTGCTGGGACACACTCTTAGCAACACATCTCCCTTGTTGTTGAAGTGGGCAGAGAGACCATAATTTTCCTTCTCCTTTTTTTTTTTTTTTTTTTTTTTTTAAATTGGGGAACAAAAACAATATCATCATGCAAACTTTCCCGCACCATGGGCATGAAGTGTTTGTGTGACCTACTGAACTCGCACCTGCTGAAGTAGAACTGATATATCCCACATTGTGGAGGGCGAGGTATTCCCACAGTTGAGTGGGTAGTGGTAGTTCATGCAAAATAAAGGTGGAGCAAATGTAAAAGCTGGATAATCTAGGATGTGCACTCCGAATTAGATTTTCTAAAATAGTCTAAAATAGAAAGTTTGACCTGATGGTGGCGCTAGAAGAAAGGTCATGTCGTCACCAAAACCAATAGGTTAGATATTCTTGTGGTCATTAATGTTGTCAGTAAATTTGAGAAGATTTGTAAGAAAACTTACAAAAAAAATATATTAATTCTAATTTAAATGTTTGGCCTGATGGCGGCGCTAGAGGAAAGGTCAACTCACTGGTAGGTGTAATTTTCAAGGGGTTATTTATGTATTCAACATGTAAACAAAGTGCCTGATGCAAAAACTTGGTCAACAATTTCATGTAAATCATTTTCTGGAGTTAGAAATGTGTAATATTTGATAGGAGGGTTAAACCATGCTCAGTTTGTACTAAGGGGCCCAAAGTGTGCCAAGAAAATATCCCCCACACCGTCACACCACCATCAGCCTGAACCTTTGATACAAGGCAGGATGGATCCATGCTTTCATGTTGTTTACACCAAATTCTGAACCTGCCCTCTGAATGTCACAGCTGAAATCAACGCTTGTCAGACCAGGCAATGTTTTTTCCCATCTTCTATTGTCCAGTGTTGGTGAGCCTGTATGAACTGTAGTCTCAGTTTCCTGTTCTTAGCTGACAGGAGTGGCACCTGGTGTGGTCTTCTGCTGCTGTAGCCCATCTTCTTCAAGGTTGGACGTGTTGTGTGTTCAGAGATTGTATTCTGCATTCCTTGGTTGTAACCAGTGGTTATTTGAGTTACTGTTGCCTTTCTATCATTTCAACCAGTCTGTCCATTCTCCTCTAACCTCTCACATCAACAAGGCATTTTCATCCACACAACTGCTGCTCACTGGATATTTTCTTTTTTTTTTTGGACCATTCTCTGTAAACCCTGGAGATGGTTGTGCGTTAAAATCCCAGTAGATCAGCAGTTTCTGAAATACTCAGACCAGCCCGTCTGGCACCAACAACAACCACGTTCAAAGTCACTTAAATCCTCTTTCTTCCCCATTTTGATGCTCAGTTTGAACTCCAGCAAGGTGTTTTTGATCACCTCTACATGACTAAAAGCATTGAACTGCAGCCATGTGATTGGCTGATTAACTTTTTGTGTTAACAAGCAATCGAACAGGTGTACCTAATGAAGTGGCAATCGAGTGTACATCTCCTGTGAGTAGTCAAAATAAAGAGCCAATGTGGTAGTTAAGGAGTTAAGGTTTATTGCCATTTGTGGCCAGGAAAGCTGCCTTTGGCATAGTGTTGTTTGAATGTTGCCCCTGAGAGGTAACAGTGGTTTAGAGGTTTGAGATTTTATGAGATTTTATTTATAGACAACATTTATTATAAATATGCATCATCTATGTAAAAGTCATTAACTGCAGGTTAATGACTTTTACATCAATGTGAGGCTATAAATTGGATCTCTTTAATATTTACTTTAAATGATTTTCACGGGCTGGTTTTGAGATAACTGGATTATGGGCTTCACAAAAGCAAAACACACACGGTTTAAGAAATGAACCCAGAGTAAAGGGCCTACCATACCGTTACTAACTCAATATGAATACTACACACAGAAATAACCTCTTTCATACCGTTTTTGCCGTATTACCATGTTGACCCTGAATGAACTGTTTAAACGCACATACAGAGAACATCTTACAAACACAATGAATAAACAAGCAACCCAGTCATGAAAGAGGGGTTAAAATTAGTTTTATTATTATTTGATAGAGCAGAAAAAAATCCAAAAAAAAAACAAAAAAAAACAAAAAAACAAAACAAATATTTCTCATACATCGTTTTCTTTTCCATTTGGGCTGCACTGCATTTAGAAGCGCGTTGACCCCAAACAAACGGAATGGTGATATCGTTGTCAAACAGCAGCAGCAGCAGCGGCGGCGGCGGCAGCAGCAGCAGCAGGCAGTAGTCAGCACAGCACAGGGTTACACTTAGCAGGGCACAAAGTGATGGGCTCAGACCAGATTGCTTATTTTGCATCCACAAGACGCGGGCTGCTAATTTCTGCCTGTCGGGAATGTAGAGACAACCTGGAATAAATCTGATACTGCTACTTTAAGGGACAGAAATACAAGAATCTGGAGCAATTGAAACCTCGTTTGCTCGTATTTCTATCCGAACGTGCTTATTGTGTTGCCGCACCGTCCTAAATGAAACCCAGTTGTACAGTGACAATACCCTAGCACTAAGGGATGCCCATTCACCTTACACAGTGCACCATCTTTTAGTATGGAGGCTGACACAAATCAGTAATCTAAATAGTGCACTCAGGATATAGGACACAAAGTCATACAATTTCATAATAGAGCACATCACAGATGCATTGGTGAAATCTGGAGTGAGGCTACAGGGGAGCGAGACACCGGAAAAAGAGGGGGGAACAGACAGATAATAAAATATTGACAAAACTAACTACTGGGGTGGTCAGCATCTTATAAGTTGGACTTTAAAAAAAAAAAAGACAGATGTTTTTTTTTTTTTTTGGTGATTAAATTCCACTCATTAGTATTTCAATATCTTTCACCAGTGACATTTTTCCATTCAGGTGCATAAATATAAATCGAGCGCTGACGCAGCCGGACCACCCCAGGGATGCACAACACCTGGTTGTAAAATGACTGAAGTCCATGAGCAGTGGAAATTCCCCTGTTTAATGTGGGACATATTGTACTTTACTGTAGCTTATCCTGTGCTGCTGCAACCTGATAAAAAAAAATGCACAATAGCTCATGTGAAAGGCAGAGTTAGCTCAATTCAATGACCTGACAGAAATCATACACACCTTAAATGTTAAAGACTAAGAAGTTCATGTCATTTGTTTGCTATAGGGGTTTTTGCATAACTACATTCTGAAAGCTGTCCAGCTTCTCTCAGACCAATCGTAGGGTGCGTGGGAGTCACTTGACACACAGGAGAAAAGAAATGTTAAGATCCATTCAAACGTAGGGCATACGCATATGTCTGTACTAACATGACCCTATAAATAAATTCAGACAGTTTGTCTATAGGAGAAAAATAATGCACCACAACCTATGACTAAAAGCAAAAACAATGTCAAAAATATGACATTCCTTACACCCCCTCAGTTACCATGAATTCATGTTTATATCCAGAGAGGGTTCAAATAAACTAGAAACCTTCTAGCAGAAGGGATTCCATTTGGGCTCCACTAGTTCTTTGGAAGGTTTGTTTTACAATATTCAATAAGAATAGTCCCCCAAACATATGCTCCGTGTTTTTACATGAGTCAGTGAAAGCTTAATCTTTATTCTACCTCTTCATCTTAGAAAACAAAACAAAGTATTTCAAAGTAGGCCACACCATGGAACCCAGCAGATGTAAAACCACCTCAACAGTAACATTAGCCTGTAAATTCAGACCTCGACAAGAGGCCACTTCCAAAGTATCAGGGAGCACAATATTCCAAACACAGTATATGACTTACAGATGAAAAGACAAAATCCTAACATTCAGCCATACAAAATGATCCAACACACATCACCTTCTCTACTGTACACTACTCACTGTAGGTTGGAGAGAAGAGGCAGTCTGTGTGCAGATAGAGATCCGTTTTTACAGTCCTTTTTTTTCTTTTATTCATTTTTGCAAAGCTGAAGCAGTTCGTATTTTTATTTATTTTTTTTTTTTTTTGTTTTTTGTTTTGTGGATGGTCCTCGAAGATCAACAACAACAATCCCTGTGATGAGGTCTTCATTTTAGTTCTGTTCAGCCACCACGTGGGCCTGAGTCAGCATGGCTCAGACTGGAGAGGGGCAGGACATAAGGCGAATATTTTATTGTATGTAATAGTGATTATTACTTCTCCCCGCCTAATCCAGAGGCAAAGGAGCTCGGTGATTTTGTGGCAACATCCTTCTGGTGCAACTGGGAGGTTTCGATCAATATACAGGGAGGGAGACGCAACATCACTGCAGGAGTTCGTAAAATTGTACGCGCCCATGTCAACTCCACCCCTCAAAAAATGTACCCAAAATTCTATTCGACATGTTTGTTCTATCCCTGAAGCCATCACAGCACAGCTCCGTTTTTGGGAAGGATTCAGGTAAGCAAGACGGTGGCAGATGAAAATGGGAAAGAGGCGCAAGAAAACCTCTATCCAACGAGTAAAGGAGACAATTCTCCCCCACGCCACTTTGGCCAGAGGCAGAGTCCATAGAAAGGATTAGAAGGATAATGAGAATGGCTGTTATTGATATTAAGAGGGCTAATAGTTATGGTGTCAGTAGGGCTGAAGATTGCATTATTTCCAAGTGTTTGCTGCTTGGGAGATAGAACGGGAGGGAATCATGTCCAGCAGGTATTCTCGCTGACGCTCGACAGCAGAGGAGGTCTTATGAGCAGACAAGCTGGGGTTCACATAGGTCATAGTCACACCTGTCAGGAGACAAAACACACGCATAAGTGGTGGATCCTTATTGTTGTATTTTGACATATGGTTTTTCAAGTCAAGATAATATATATTTTACTCCAGTTTAAGCTTTGCTTTTTACTTCGAAGTCTATCAAAAGACTAAAACACCCACACAAGAGTAATAGCAGAGTGAAAAAGCCTGAGGGAATGCAAAGTTAGAACAAAGAGTGACAGCACAGAAGAAGAATCTGCCTTAGATGAGAGTGGTTACCCCATAGAAGAGCAGAAAGCGAGAACAGGGGAAACGCGTTCTCTGCCTAACCTCATCTCACGGTTATCTACCTGTGTTGCCACCGCTCTGCTTCCTCCAGGCAGCCACGTTGCCCTGGTTACCGCTGCTGCTGCTGGCGCTGACCTTTGCCCCTTGCTGCAGCTGGCGTGCTGCAGCATGCTTACCTGACCTGCTGCCCAGTGCTGCTGCTGTCACCGCATTCTGCAGCTGAGAGGAGGTGAAGGAGTGGGCCACACCACGAGAGCTCATTGCAGACTGGATGCTGTGTGACAGCTGACTCTGTAAAGAGATGCACAGTACTGAGCGTTGTTGTAGATGTACATCTACAGATAACGGAGCTGCTGATGTACAACGAAATGGTTTTAAACCTCAGTGCTGGTGCATCGCAAATGCAATCAAATGCCGTGCTAACCTGCTTAATGGTGGAGTGGTGGGCAGACACAGCCCTGTGCTGCATGGCAGCCCTGGCCTGCTTATAATGCTGGGACACCAGCACATCACTTTTGGACAGTGAGGGAGAGGAGGACGAGATGGATTTTGAAAGAGGGGAGGCAGAGGAGGAAGAGGAGGCTGCCTGCTGGAGGATACGCTGTTCGATCTCCTGCTCCTGCTGGAGTGCCTTGACAAAGGCGGCCTTCAGCCGAGTGGTGTGCTCAGCCTTCAGAACCTTCTTCTGATTGGACGACATGCATTGGTCACAGAGGATGGTCCCGGCCTTCTCCTTTCTCCAGCGGGAGGTAAAGTCCGTCTTGCACTGGGCACATGTGTATGGCTCTTTGGGAATAGAGCTGGCCATTGCAGCAGCTGGGCCTAGATTACCTATGTGGAGCATGAGAGAAGCATGACGAATTCTTTATTACATGTTCTCACTTTTATATTCTGCAGTCACATCCTGTGAGATCCTCGAATTAGCTACTAGAGTGCAAACATCTACTCACCCCTGCCGTGCATCTCCAGAAGTTTTTGCACCACTTCCTCCAACCCCAACAAGTAGATAAACTCATTATTGGCTGCAGAGGGCAGGAAGTTGAACTCGGGTGCAGGCGGTTTGGGCGGAGGGATCTCCAGCAGCGTCTTCTCCAGCTGCTTGCGCAGTGCAAGTTTAGCGGCCGCCTGCCGGCTGGCGGGGGAGTCATTCATAGAGTTGGGTGACACTGAAGAGCCCTTTAGGCTTGTTGGAGAGGCCTGGACAAACAACAGAAACACACGTCAGATAACCACACTGAGGTGCAGCCTAGCAATGAAAAGCACCAGTAACAAAAAGAAGAAAAGCAATGTTTAAGTTTGATCCTGAACTGATAATAAGCCATTAGGACTCGTATAGTGAGGCCTCACCTGAGGGATGTTGACCATGACATTACTGTTGGCCACATTAGCCACGCGGATAAGTCCCTGCTGAATGATCCTCTGTCCCTGGACCTGGACATTGGGCACAGAAGCCCTGGGAGCCAGCAAGAGTGGAGGAGGACCTGAGCCGCTGTGCTGGTGCTGCTGCTGACGTAGACTGGCAATCTGCTGAGGAGTCACTGCGATAGGCTGATATATGGGCCACACGCACACACGGACGACCATCGCAGAGGACAAAGATGCAAAGACATGGTGGGACGGGAGAGGACAAAGACAAAGTGACAGTTTAGTCAAAGGCCCTTCAAATGCGAACACTTAAAAAGATGATATCGAATGGTTTCACATCTCCCTACAAACCTGGGCTCCTCTGACCAGGGGTGGCATGACAATTTGAGAGTTGTGTTTGGACGGGACATGCTGCCCACCCCGCACCAAGGGTGGGGGGATCACGGTGCCTGAGCTGCGGCCTGACACCTGAAAAAGCATCGACAACGCAGATCAACTTAAAGTGACACGAAACACTGAACTCAATATGTGCTCTACAATAAAAGGTAACAGACACGAGGGCCGCTAGGAGAGCAACTACCTGAAGGGTTCCTTTGCTTGAGGTCATGCTTCCTCTCACAAGAGGAGGAGGAGTAGCCACAGAGCCAGCCGCCTGGACATTAAAGGAACGGAGCAGAGCATCAATAAACTGTCCACATTAATCATGTCACATGGAAAAACAAGAACTAGGAGTCTTCTGGTGATTAACAATTTTACCTATGATCTAAAACAAATAATTAACAAGGAATTGCCACCACTTTCTAATTTATACCTTCTGCACAGTGCTCTCCTTCTGGATCTGGCTCTGTCGTAGTTTCTTAAGCAGCACCAGTTTGGCCTCTTGGAGTCTCAGTTCCTCCTTCAGCTGCTTGATGATGCGTTCCCTTTCCTCAGGTGAACTCTTCTGTATACACAACTCAATGTCAACTTTTTAAAACTGAACTTCAGATAAATTATTTTCATATTTTTCATATACGTGTGTGTGTGTATCAAAGAATAGTAGTGAATAATTAGGCCAAAAAATAAATGCTCAGTGCATTTTTTGTCTTTTTCTAAGGTGATACTTTTAGCTGTCTAAATAAGACCGAATAAGACTATAGCTGTAAATGTTTATTCTGCTTTCTTACCATGAGTTTATCTGTGTCAGTCTTTGTGAAGCAGTGGCCGTTCATCAGAGGACTAGATGGCTCATTGTCCGATAGCACAATCACATCATCCGGCGAAGGAGGCTGCCGTTCCTTCTTAATATCACTGGGGGCGAGAGATATTAGAAAAACATCATTCCACAAAGATTCAACCTGAAATTCATTGCACTGAAAGTTAAAATGAACTTGTAGTTCCGTCTTTCATCCAGTAGACGGCAGCACATAATCATCATCTTCGCCTCCCTGTTGTAGCGTGCGTGTGTGCTAGGACACACAAGAAGGCAAGAACCAAGAGATCAATAATGGAGTAATGGCGGCAGGGGAAGAACGCAACAGCCCATTATCTCCGGCGAAAGGTAACATCGACAGACCTCCTGCTCTCTCCCTTCCGACGGCAAACTCGCTCACAAACAACACGCAAACAAAGGCCAAATTAACTGCATTATTGAAGAGAGGGTTGCAGACATTTGATAAAACGTTAAGTGCCTTTTCCTGAGGACTGGGGAGAACAAAGACAGTGGCGAGCGACATGAGCATCAATCTGGGCGAAGGGGTGGAGATGAGAAGTAGGGGGTGTTTGTAAAACTACGGCGCGTGAAACATGGCGAAAGAATAAAACGCGCCTCCATCACAGTGGGGATCCTGCGAGATCCTGAAAGGCACAGCGCAACTCCTGGAGGATGAGATATGCCAGCAGCTGTGGTGTGTGTCATACCGTGGAGTTGTACACGCACACATGCAGTTAAGTTATATAATTGTTCAGTTGTTGTTAAGCGAGAGGCTTCGGGGCTTCAAGCTCAGACCCAGTTTACCACCCAGACAGGGCCTCACCCCTCCCCTACCTCCGCGGCGAGGCCTATGGCCTAGCCGGATCGGCACAGCCTGGGCCTCTGCTCTCCTCTCCCTCCCAGCTGCCGACATCAGAGTCACAAGCCGAGCAGAGCGGAGGTCCGCTGGAGACACTGGAGAGGGTGACAGGGAGGGGGAGGGGAATACATGGCCAGGAGCCAACCTATTGTGTACACTCTCTCACTCAGTCAGTCACTACTTTACGCACCCCTCCCCCATCCTTCCTTACTTCTTCTTCATCTTTTATACTCCAACTCACTGACTCAGTTCTTCACTGTTTTTTTTTTTTTTCTGCCTTTAGCGCACTCCTTTCTCCAGACACCTTCTCCGCTATACTTGCTTCAGAGCAGCTGTCTCAACAGCTCTCCTCAACAGACGCCGCACGCTCAGTTCAGCGAGGTCACCCGCACGACATTCTCCGTGTTGTTTATATGTACGGTACAAGATCAGAATATCCTCACATGAAGCAATCACACCCCCCGAACCCTGGTGTCACAATAAAAGTTTAGCTACTGCTAAGGAAACAATTGTTTAACGCGCTGTTTTGCCACTTCCTGGAAAGTGCTTTCCTGGTGCGTTTCATTTAAGTCTGATGCGTCGATGCCTGATGTCCCGGGACTTTTACTGAATACTGCTATTCTGAGAAAAAGTAATCTGCTAAAGAGCGGCTGAAGCCGTGAGGGGCAGCAGCTTTTCTCCCTGCTTCTGTTTACATTCCATGTACAAATATGAGAAAACTAGCACTACAGAGATAAAACTAGAGAGGAACTGGGAGCTTCATCATCTCTCGCACAGGCTTAACGGCAGCTCTGCGCCTTGACCTCCCCGACGAAACGACACCGAGTAGATTGTGGAGGTTGCTACCAACTTACTGAGAACAGCTTACACAAGCATCACAAAGCACACCAGCCTGCTTATGTAAGGTCCAGTGTTTCTGCATGCCTCAGTTTCCCCAATCATGGCTTCACACTGACCCCACTATCGGATTGCTGAATCGGTCGTCATGAGGTGCAGTGGGATTCTCCATTCAGAACGCACTGCGCCACCGCCAAGTGCCACTTTAAGCCACGTAAGCCTCTTTAAGTTAATGAGATCGCAGGGCTGCAAACAGGACCGGCAAAGATGTGTTCAAATATTGACACATTATCGAAAGGTATACAAAGCATCAGATAGCACGAAGCCTACTTGAGAAGAGGAGTGAGTATTGTGGCATATCAGCCTCTGATATTGTGGCATAGCACCCTTTTCGAAACGCCGGTAACATTCAGCTTGTGTTCTGCATCACCCAAGGTTTTCCAGAGATGATCTAAGCAGACTATATCCTCCACACATCAATCAATGTATCAATTGCTCTAAAGTGACTAAGCGTGCAAACATGTGTTGAGGGTTAAACTGGGGTCAAAGGTGACACTTGTGTGCAGCAGACAGAGGCAGCGCACTTGCAGCTGAATCACCTCTCTGTTCCACTTTAACTGCTATCACATCAGTGTGTGTATTTATCGCTCTACCAAACCCAGGTCACATGACATCAGGCATTTCTCTCCGTGGTCATGTGACACACCCACCACCACCACCACCACCACCACCACCGCCCCCCCTCCTTCCTTGCCCCTCCCTCCTCCAACTGCTCCTTGTGGAAACCATGGCAACGGCCAGTTGGAACCAGTTTGTGACACATAGCCTTCATTTTGTGTGAAGTGTGAGGCAGAGTTCAGGTGCTGCTGTGGGAGAAAATGGAGCCCGGGCCTCAGGAGCCTCAAAGTTTTCAAAATGGGGGCAGGAGGCTGCCGACAACCGCACAGCGACTTCCTGTATAACTCCTGTCAGACCACTGCTAGTGTGAAGTTAGAGAAACCCGAAACTCCAATAGACGCATCTATGCGCAAAACCACGCGCTGTGCACGTATGCATGAAATCCAAGGCCTAGGGTATCTACACAAACAATCCTTAAGATGTTTTCAAACAAACACACGCAAAAATGCAGATTAGTGTGTCTAAGTGGTCCCTTAAACGCATATGATTCAGTGGAACACGACTAAACTAAAATGCAAGAGCAAACTATTCTTTGTATCATACTTTCACAGAGACACACTCGTGTGTTGGCAGATGGATTTTGTGCACCTGGAAGTGCTTAAAAAATTGCTTATAGTGGACAAAGTTTGCAGACAATGCAATATCGAGGCCTGGTGTGCAGGAACATGTCATCCAAGGTGAACTGTCTCGTACTCTCTTCAGTGTTGATCACAGTCTCATGACTGGGACTGGGACATGTAAACCGAACAGTACGAGCCTCGTGACCAACAAATGCATGACCACTGCTAATATCACTTCAGCAGTTCAATACGCCGAACGCCCCATGACTGAACACAACCTTGTGATCTTTTTTTTTACTATTCTCACCTTTTGGATGTGCTCATGTCGACTGGCTCGTCTCCGGTCTGCACCTCCACCTTGATGGTGGCCTTCACTTCCCCAGTCTTCAGGATGCAGGCTGCCACCTTCGCAGCCTGCTCGCTCTTCAGCTTGACGCCCTCGGCTCCAGGACCCACCAGGGCCAGCGGGGTCCCAGCTGCGTCGCCCTTCTCCAGCTTAACCCGTTTGCTGTCCATGTCTCCCAGGGGCCCGGCAGGAGATGCATGGTCCCTCTCCAGAGCCCGCTTCTGGCTGCGCGTTTGGCGCACTGCCTCCTCTGACATGGCTACTCTCACCCTGGAGAGATGAACGGAGCAAACGGTTAGCAACAGTCTCAACGCACACGGTTTGGTTGTAGTTTGGAGTAGAACACAGAGCACAGGGTAAGACAGTTTCACTAAGAGGGCACTCGCACTAATCAAGCGTGCTTTTCGCTTAAGTCCAGATTATAAGGCTAGTGTGAGATCCGTGCATGGGTACTGTACCCTTCTCTGGCACGATTGGTCACACATGCGCTGTTAAGTATGCGACACGCGAAACGCAATCATGTAATCACGAAGTATAAAGTAAGCAACTATCCCTCCATCACAACAACACAGAGGAGGGCTGACTATTTTCAAGATAGTTTACAAAGAACAAGAAAGTCGTTGCAGCCGTGTTGTCGAGTCCCCTCTCCACTGCACTGCTGTAACCATAGAGACATGTATACATGGCCGTTACCGCGTATAAATTATACGGCCATTTTAGTATGACATGGCGCCATGCGTATCAACGTGATGATGTACGCGTCGGAGGCGATCGTGCCTCGGCCCGCTTGGTTCGGAGTAATGTGAGTGTAACGTGGGACGGGGAGGGGGTCGTTCTCGGAACTAGTGTGAGTGCACCCTTAGATGAGGACAACAACCTCAGAGCAACTGTCTAAGTTATCTTGCACAATTCATTCATTACTGTATTATACGCTTAATATGAAGGTCTGCTTTACACCACCCTGCAGCTCTCTATGAGCCTTCAATATAAAATATGTGTCAGAATTGTTGAAAAAGAAAAATAATAATGTTTGAATTCTGCATTACTGTCTTCAGGTTTTGACACAAATCACTCTATCAGGTGAAGATTTTCTAACATTAGTTTAGTGGATAACCAACATGTCTAACAGGTATGATTTCACCTTATTATAAGCACAAGTGGGACTAAAGCCCTAGAAAATAAAACTGTATGACGCAGTGCTAAATCCAAAATAGTAATATGAATCTGCACTCAGATGACAATGCCATTTAAGTTTAAATGAGACATGCCTAAATCAAAAGGCTCTTAATCAATTACACCTTGGATATGTGAACATTTAAAGTACTTTTAATCACTTTTTATTCCACTGTCAGCAATTATCTTTAACTAGAGATGAGATGCAGCTGATTCTCACAATGTAATCATGTGACTCTGCAGAACTGCATTAAGAATAAAAAGGAAATAAAAGTTTTTAGTGCTTTTACACACACACACACACACACACACACACACACACACACACACACACACACACACACACACACACACACAGCAGTAGGCTGTATGCTGCACATCAACGGGGGTTTAAAGTGGGCAGCCCCCTTCTTTCAGCAATGTTTTGTTAAGTTAGGGAGAAAAATAAGTTCATTTACAAAAAAACCCTAGAACACTGACCACTGATCTACAGTATCCAACCCGAGATCTGTTAAAAACTCACTGATTATGTACTTTATCAATGAGTGAAAGCAGATTTTGGGCAGTAAAGCCCAGTAAGTTTGAAATCGTGCTACATCCATGGTTGAGATGCCTTGAGCAAGTCCCTAGATCTAAATCCTCCAAAACTGCTCCCCACCCAGGACCCCAGCATGGCTGACTGTGTTCTCATGTTGATGAATATAGATGTACCTATATTCATGGCCAATGAAGCTTATTTACATTTTACAACGGTTATTTTCAACACGGAAGAATATGTTAATTATTACCTCGATTACAAAATGTCACAATTTACCAGAGCCAGAGATGTGTTTTAATGTGTTGATTTGTCTGACTAACGTTACCTTAACTATAAATGACCAAGAAAAGACCCAAACTGTCACATGTGAAAGGCTTCCACACACTTTTTCAGCTTGAAAAGTGGCGGGAATGACAAACCAGTCGGTTGGATTTAGCCGATATGAAAAGGAACAAGCCGGAGGTGTACAGGTGTCTCCTGTCCTACTGCCAGTGCCCCGGATGCCGACCCAAATCTTGCTCAGTAAAAGCAGAGGACGAGAGACCTACTTAGATTTCGGGGAAAACCTATTACACAGCAGAAAAAAAAATTGCACCACCGCTGTGCAACATTCACACCAAGCACACCAATGTAGGCCATCTACTCATTATTGAGCTGGCACTCACATCTTCTCTTGGATGAACAATCTATAATAGTGGAAATACACGTGATATAAGCATAACATCAGATTCTACTATGACAGCCAAACTGAACACTGGAGCCATGTGCATGTCAGCCATAAGAGTATGACCACCAAGGTAAAGACCACTAAGTATACTGTTATCACGGGACGTGTCCTCGTTGACATTAAACTGGAAAACTGGGCATGAAAATTGTTGTGGCTAGGTGACTGAGTGACAAAACTGCAGCCCTCGTGGGATGCTCCCAGTCTGTAGCGGTTTGTATCTATGAAAAGTGGCCCATAGACGGAAAAAGCTGTGAACTGATGGTCATGGTCTGGTCACGGGCAGTCATGACTCGCTGATAAATGTGGTGAGTGACGGGCGGTTCTTCTGGCCAGGATGTGGTTGAAAAAAAGTCCATGTTTGGTTTTGGGTTTGACATTCACTGTGACACATATTACCTTCCCCAGGCATTGTTGCAGACCCTGTACACTTCCAGTGAAACGTTTGGTCACACCTTATCATTGAATTCAACAGGAAGGCGTGTCCAGACGTTCACCCTTTCATTGAAACAGTATTTTCTGATGGCAGTGGCCTCATTCAGACGGATAATGCAACACACCACAGAGCAAAACCGGTTCAGTAATAGTTTGATGAACGCAGCAACAGACACCACAGCACAACTTCAGAGGTCTCATGGAGCCCAAGCCTCGGTAGGTGATGGCTGTTTTGATGATAAAATTGGGACCTCCACAGTATTATGCAGTTAGTCACAATGTTATGGCATCATTTTGTGGGATCTTTATAATATATGATATGATCATAACTCATTATCGTATATCTGCAAGAGACTGTGAAAGACCAGAATCTCTGCCCAAAACCAGTTCAAACTAGTCTGCGGATGAGAGAAAACGCACGTTTAACCTACAGAGAGAGAGAGAATGTGGCAGAATGGGAGAGATAGGGAGGCTACCGACACGTCCCACACTGGGACAAAGGAAGGAGGGAGGAGGAGAAAATAATGTCGTCGTCGGACATTCCAAACCACGTCTACCAGACACACAACAGAAAAGCATGTCATTTGTTATCTGACTCACTTAAAATTAGATAAACACCATTTCAGTTTTGCTGGGGACAAAAAACATCTTGAAATGTTTTGCAAGCTCTGCAACCCAGCCATGAAGCTTAAAAGGTCATAATTCACCCAAAAAAGTCTAATGTACACAAACCCTCCCACGAGTCTGTCGTTGATGAAACAAAGCGCTGAAGGAACTGCGATGTAAGGTGGGAAAATAAAACTGCTCTTCAGCACATTCAGCCAAGTGCCGTGTCCACTAAGGCTGCACTGTGTTCTAACAATGCACATCTGTTAATTTAGCCCAAGTCTACCCCGTCCCTTTGAGCTCAGATGTTAACAATAAGCGGAGCAGAGAACACATCTAAAATAAAGCAAGTGCGACACAGCTAAACATTCAGGTCTGTTTTCATGAGAGTGCGAAGCCTTAAATGCACCCTGCGCTGGTACACAGCAAGGACAGATGTGCCCTCCTGTACCATCCCTGGACACAAAGGCGATCCATCTGCCAGAGATGACAGCTTGTGTGTGGGTGTGCGAATATACCACACGCAACGCCTCAGAAATCATACTTTACCCACTAAGACTGTAGAAACGGTACATTGCTTTTTACTGTGAAAGTGCGCCGATGAACCGTGTCAGGTAGACGATGAGTGAAATCCTTCGGGATTTCGCAGGCGAATCTTCACGTCACCAGGACGGCCCGTGGCTGCTCGTTCCAGGGCTGGAGACACGTGGCTACCTTTGTCCTGGGAGAGATAGATGGCATTGTGAATCCAATGTTTAATGTACTGGCTGCACTGCTGCTAAGCAACAGGGGGGGGGGGGTGGCTAATAAAATTGTTGCCCGTGCATTTGTTGTGATGTGTTATGTATGCACCTGAGACTGACTGAGAGTAATGTGTCCAATAGTTCTCACTGTTGCCTCACGCTCGAGCCCACTGAGCCTTCGGTTGAGCGTCGGCCGACTCAAACAGAAAAAACAAAAACATGGCATGTTTCGTTTGCAGCACGTCAGTCAATATGACCAACGTATACATTTTAAAGTCGGGAGGTCGTCAAACAAATTCCGGGTGCCACCAAATAGGACTCGAGTCACATGACCTCGTCACTAGCAGCAGGACCTGGAAACAGTCCACATATTCCCTTTACAGTTACCCCAGAGATGGCTGGAAAACAAGCACCGACTCAGAGCCTCAGAGACAACACATTATGATGAAGACAGAGCTCCTCTTTGTCTATCCGGGTGAAGCCGACAAATTTACATCATGTAACACCGCCGGATCCCGGAGCGCGTTTTCAAAAAGATCGCGAATCAATCAACTAGTAGGACTCCTGGTAGTTTCAATGCTTCCCCAGCTCCATCTCTCCAGCATGTAAAACCAACTGAAACTGACACTACAATCTCACAAACAGGTCTGACTTGTCCATCAGCAAGTCCACAGGGACATGCCTGAGGGGGAACTGGTAGCCTGAACCACGTTGCCTGGGATGAGCGCTGCCTATCACTGTCTACGAGCCTTGATCGGAAGAGCTGCGCGTTCCATTTCAAATTATCAAGCGTGCCAACCTTGTCACATTACAGCACTTTGGTGTCACTACACACGCAGCCCTTTCCCGTCACGAGGCTCAGCTCAGAATGTAAAACAAAAACAAATATTTGGAAATCAAATGCGTACATCATTTACTGTTGAATATGGACGCACTTTCACCAGAAGACAGTATAGAAACAGGAATCGCACTACTGAATCATCAGTAGCCGTGTTTCCATTATACTAAGAGAGATTTCTGAAAAAGTACAACTGCTTCTTGTATGCGTTTCCCTTGAAAGGTGTTTTGCAAATGAGCTGTAATTCTCGTAAAGTGACGTCATGCGATATGTCATGATACTCTTAAAGTGTTGTCACATGAGACTCGAGGAAGATGGACTTCAAATGAACTGGTCACATGACCGCCCCACCCCCTCCACCCAGCGTCATCTCCAATGACGCTGGTGATGGGGAAATTAGGAAAAAGTGTTTCCATTGCACTTTTGCGATAAACTGTTATATCAACACGTCCGAAAAATCCCCTCATCAGAGCGTAAAAGTGTTATAGCTATATTTGAGAGGTCTGTTAGCCTATGCTAAAAACTCTTTTAGCTCTCATTTGTCATTCCTGTCAAACTTAATTTAGACAATCCAACAGTAATACTGCAACATTTATTAAAGGATGAAACAATTGCACAAGTACACTGCCTGGCTAAAAAAATGACTAATAATTCGTTGGATCTCCTTTAGCTCTGGTTATAGCAGCATTCACTGTGACAAGATTTATTTCCATCCAGTGTTGCATTACTTTTTCACCAAGATCTTGTGTTGATGATGGGAGAGTCTGACCACTGCCCAAAGTCTTCTCCAGCACATCCCAAAGATTCTCAGTGAGGTTGAGGTCTGGACTCTGTGGTGGCTGGTGAAAATGATGTCTCATGCTCCCTGAACCACACTTTCATAAACTGAGCCAAATGAATTCTGGCATTGTCATCTTGGGATATGTCCAGTCTATTGATGGGATGACCTTCTCTTCAGTATATTCAGGTAGTCAGGTGACCTCGTTCTTTGGTCATAATGTTCTTGAACCTAGACCTGAAAAACTGCAGCAACCTCAAATCACAGCACTGTCTCTACAGGCTTGTACAGTAGACACTAGACATGATGGGTGCGTCGTTTAAGAAACGAAAAGCTACCAATCGCATCAGTTGGGGTTAAATAACTTGTTGCCAGCTCCAATGCAGTAATCATCCAAAAAGAGGATTGTACCGATTAGTTAAATCCAGGTGGTGACTTTTTTTGGCCAGGCAGTGTATAAACTAAGATGCAGTTCTACCTTGAGTTCAAACTGCAACATTAACCTTAGATCGATATCTGTGGCGGTCCGATCGTCTACCCGTTAATGTGCACATTCAGTAGCGTCCTGCTCTGAGATGTTTGACATATTTGAGACACTTTCTTTCTAAACTACCTGTGTGTAATATCTGACTTACAGCTCTTAACACATGAGCCTCTCAGTAGGTTGTTTTTTATTACAATTTTAATAATATTTAATCAAGTTTATGGCCGATATCATGCACTGAATAGAGGCACAGTAATTAATCACTTTTATAACACTCACCAAGTTCTGAATAAAAAACAAACAAAGGTTTAAAAGCTCCATAGGCCATATGTTCTTTGGCACTTAGGGCCAAGTTATGTAATTCACATGCAGAAATCTACACTGTACCAACAGGAACTATCCACAATTATCAGGCATAACATTATGACCACCTTCCTATTATTGTGTAGGTCTCCCTTGTGCCTCCAGAACAGTTGTGACTCATCTGACAATGGACATGGTCCTTCTGAGGGTGTCCTGTTGTGTCCAACAACAGGAATATTTTTAGTGGGGGCCTTTGGGTCCTGTGGGTTGAGAGAAGGGTCCACTGTGGATCAGACTTGTTCCACAGACACTTGATCAGTTTGGGATCTAGTGAATGTGTTGTTGTACCTATATCGTTTTTGTGTGTGCCCCTTTGTCAGGCTGCATCCTGCTGGGGATGGCTGCTTCGCTATTGCATTGTCACAGGGATGGTCATTGTAATTTACTGATCGGTGTATGTCCCTTTTTCCTTAAAAATAAAAGTAAATACGGCAGGATTGTGTATATAGTTGTGACCCTGTCTGTCAAAATAATAGACAATAAAAAGTGTAATTCAGCAAAAACACATATTAATCCTGTTAAATTAAGCAATAACAGAGTACTGTTCCTGATAACGGTATAATTAAAATCTTAAAAATGCCCATTCCTTTGCTTGCCAGTGTAACTATGCGATGAAGATTCATCTCTTCAAACCCTAACGCGCTACCACAAACGGCAACGGGAAAAGAGGAGACGATGAGGAAGAGGGTAGAAGAGGACCAGCACAGTGATTAGTTATCTGTGCCTGTTTCTCTCAGGAGACAGTGGAGGAGGAGGAGTAGATGCATGTCTCTCTTGTTTCCCCCAGAATAATAAGGCCTGGGGGCAGCGCAGATCTTAGACAGAAAAAAACAAAGGATGATGGAGTTAGGGGCTGCGAGCGAGGCCGGGCATCTGTGCTATCGATTCAAATTGATCTAAAAGGCGAACATGTAGGAAAATGTTTGTACCGGGGCGTTTGCTTCTCAACTGCCTCAGATCAATACATTTCATTCCTCCTGTATAGGCCATCATTAAATCTCACATCCACGGGCATATTGCGGCAGGACGAGACGCCCTTGCTTGAAAGAAAATGGAAATCTTGTGACCTGAACTGACACTCCGGGTTTTATTTGCAGTCTGTCTCCCATTGTGTCCGGCAGTTCACAGAGGCTAGATCAATGGCCGAGGCTCGTCCCCTCAGGTAGCGCGCTAGCCTCTCATCTCCAGCGCTGTAATGATCTCCCCGCTGGGACCAGACTCAGCCAGTCAACACATTAACAGCCATTTTAAAAAACAGAGGCTTTTCAGCAGTGTCCGCAGGGTTCAATACAAGGGAAACAACAATTATACTGTTCAATAAAAGCAACGCAAGTATGGATTATTATTGCCCAATAAAAGACAACGGGGCAACGACTCTTTCTTCGGTAGCCAAGGTTTCATGGTCCTTATCATTCAAACTGCCCTTTTACTTATTGGAAAATATGACAAGCTGGGGATCAGGATGCCAGCGCACTACTCACAACCGCAGGCATTACTCCTACTGCTGCCATGTCAAACTTCGAAAATAATTTTTTATCTTATGGAACAGCATTGCTCATTTCCTTCAGGGTGCCGTGTTAACAATGAAAAGAAAGATCAGACTACCTATGCAAATCTGTGCACCAGGCTAGGAGTGGGGGCAGGGACCCAGCTGAGGTGGTGCCATGGTTGGGGGAGGGAAAAGGGTGCAGAGCGCATGTGGTTAGCCGAGCCATAATCTAACTGTACCCAAATGAAAAATACTCTTCCTTGTCTTCTCTTTCTCACTTGCTCACTCTGTGTCCTTCCCTCCACCCCTCCCTGCCTCCTCAGTTGTTCTGTGGCAGGCTCGGTCAGCCCAGAAGTGTGTGTGTGTGTGTGTGTGTGTGTGTGTGTGTGTGTGTGTGTGTGTGTGTGTGTAAATGTGCGCGTGTGTGCCCCTACTGGTTGTGTCCCGAACGCCAAGGGTTAAGCCCCTGCCATTTTAACGCCACTGACAGATCAGACCATTAGGGTGTTACCTAACAAAATGGAAGCCTTTAACCCTGAATCTGCCAGACTGCTTCTGTGTGTGCGTTGTGTGTGTGTGTGTGCGCAACCGGGAGCCGGAGACACACGCGGTGCATGTATGTGTGCGCATGTCTCCACCTGGATTCTACCCTCAGAAACATGACGACGGCGACGACGACGACAACAACAACAGCAGCAGCAGCAGCAGCAGCAGCAAGTCCAGGAAGTGGAAACTACACTTTTGTTCATGATCACACAAGAATGCAGGCGCCTATGGCCACAAGTACAACATATATGCCCATGCTACTTTGCATAATGCTTACTGTGATACGTGTTAGTGCAGCCTCCTCCCTCCCTCTTAGCGAAATGTGCACGTGTTCTCAAACCTCACATCTCAGCTGGATTACAGTTCTATATCCTGAGCAAGTGTTGACATAACAGTGACAAGTGACATAAGAAATATCGAAATCATGAAGCCCTAAAAGCCCATAACATCACAAGTCAACCTTAAGTAGGCTTCTAGAGCCACAAAACACAAAGTCACTGGATACATTTTCAGCCACATATGTTCACTGGCTATAATAAAAAGGACAAGCTAAATGTTTAAAATCCTAGAAAGGGATCATCTCCAATTTCAGCCAAATTGCTTCCAAATGGTTACTCCATAATCCCCTAAAACCAGAAGTACATACCCACATAGAGACTGGAGGGCCAGGACACACGCAGACTGCTATCAGATTACATTTCTCAGAAATGGATGGTAGCAGGAAGTGACCAGAGTGGAGGAAAAGAGAGAACTTAAAGGGTGAAAAGAAAAACAGCATACCAGACGCGGTATGTACAAGCTCAGCACATTATTTGTGCATATGCAGTAGCTTAACAAACCACCAGGTTAATTAGGTCAGCTGCCTCATATTCCTCCGTTAAGACTGCGAATAACAAGTTTAAGGAGATCTTTGTCAGTTGCGGTTAATAGGAGTTAGACCACAGCACATTCTGAAGCACGGCAGACGACAAAGAAATGCAGCTGAAAGCGACTGAAACACAACATCTGATGGCTGAGGCCACCACAACAGCCCTCTCACAGCATCGCACACGCGGAAAAACTAGCTACATCGTCAACTCTTCAGCAAGAAAGCGGGAATCCGGGAATGAGAGAAGTGAGGAATCGTCATACACGTCCCCTAACAAGCATAACATCAAACAAATGGCTGGTCAAATTGGATGATGTGCTGTAACTTGTTAGCCTCATTTAGCAGATTGATATAAATAAAGGAGAAGTTCACCCCAACAAGAATGCAGCATTCATGGCCCATTTCTTTTGCCCCTGATATTCCTGTGTAACTTGTTTAGTACACGAGAAGCTAATTAGATGTTGCTGCTGTAATTAGATGCTGGAAATGTCCACAAAATCTAAATTTAAATCCAGAGTGAAGTTAGTGTATTCAGTTAGTTCACTTTCATGGTCATTTTGCAAATTTGAATGTCTCTTTTTCTCAGTCTCACGAACATCCGAGCATTTGGTTGAACCTGTCGAAACGCCTTTTAGAGGATGCCTGCGTCCACTAAGGAAACCTCTGTGAACAATACAACAAGGATTAAAACAGAACTACGGGTGAGCCTTCTTTTTCTCCACCAAACCCCACCCAAAAAGTGTTAAGTATTGCCAGTTTTTAACCACACCCGCGATGATGTCGTAACCCAGTAATGCATCTCATCACGTTCGAGAGTCATGGACATTGTTTCAGGGGCAATCTTCAAGCTGAATATCAAACTTATCACCCTTCATTATCGGTTACATTTCCAATTACACATATACCTCGTAAGCCTGGCTCCCCAGCTGTTCCGGTTTTCCTGGAACATGAGGTGACGTCACGCTCCATTGCCATTTGAACACTTGTGTTACCATTTCAACTTTGCGCAATTTACACAGTCATCTATTTCTTACAGACACTGTATTTAGCACACATATTGAAAAACATTTGACCAGCACTTTCTGTTTCGCTTATATCCACTGCCTTCTCAGCTTCATCTCATGACTTACTAGCTGTCAGTACAGCAATTTTAGAAGAGCTTGAACGTATATATAGATTCGTCATGGGTTGGCAAATGTAACCTATGTGCTTCTAATACCAACTGCTGCTATTAAGAGCTGCAACGACATTGACATAATTGGCAAGTTTCAGACTGTTTAGTTTTTAGTTTGTTTTTTTTTAGTACAGTTTTTCTATTTAGTGGCAAATCAACCAAATAATTACTTAAATAATCAGAAAAAACATTTAGGAAAAAAAGGAACCGGCAGACTAATCATCTAATTAACAGATTAATTAATTATAGATTCATTCATTAATCTGCAGTTCAAGTTTGTACTGGTGCTGTACATGACACTGTCCACACCAAAGCTGTAACAAAGGAGAAGCGTATCATGTTACAAGAGAGGACTGATAGGTTCCTTTTGAATTTTGACTTTTTCCAGCTATCACTGGAATCAGCAGTTCAAGCAGAAGTAGATAATGAAACTACAATTGCCAAAACAACAACAACAAAACAACAACAACAAAAAAACATACTTTCAGTCACTACTTCTACTCTGAATATGTGCAAAAATGAAATAGTACTTAAATAGTACTTAAAGAATCTGTAGTATTTCTGGAATCATCAAGGTAATCCAGAAAAAAATAAATTTCCATCCGTCCATCTTCATCTGTAGGTAACATGTTCTGTGGCTACTAGCATTCACTCTCTACCATAGAAACTCTACTAATCATAAATTGGTAACCGCTAATAATATTGTCACCCTTTGTTCTTTCAGGCATGACAAATCAGGTATGTGGCAGGTAGTCAGCCAGGACAGTTTGACCCCTCTTGGACACACGCCTTGATGCTACATGTATCCAAGTTACAGGTCTGCCTGTTTGCAGCACTGAGAGTTCGAGAGTTGCCATGTCAGCACGGGCCACACAGTGGAAGCATTTGTTAGAGGCAGACAAACAACTTTAGAAATGTGTATTCCATAACCTTTTCGGTTACACTGTATGACATACCCTTTGAGGCGATACTGGTCATGTGGAACCAAACAGAAAATAGAAAGTCAACTCAAAATGGAAATCCAATCTTTAAATCCACAATACATGTGAAAATAGCTGTGCCAGGTGGCTTGGCGTTTTTTGTGTTACATTTTTGTTTTTGTCTGGTATTCGTTTTACTTGATTAAAATCTTAACCTCAACAATAAAACTGTGTCTACAGGTATGCAGGTCACTCTACCAACGCCACTTCTTACCATTATTTAAAATTCATTGTAAGCCAGTCAACCTAAGGAATATCTGATGTTTGTCCAGTCTGAACCAGAGAACTAATGTTTCATGAAAAGCAATACCAAAATATTCATCCCCTGTAAGACAGGTTGGTTTTATTCTACACACATGCTTAATGAAGTCCAACAGGATAAACGAGAAATGATAGCGTCAGTCAAACATCGGATTCCTCTCCTCCAGTTGTAAGATTTGCCCAAGGCCTTTGGGCGGGACCCCTGACAAATATGTTTTCTCCTGTCCTTTGGCATCTGGAGCAACAACTAGGCAAACAGCCAAAAAGGCAGCCGTTAAAGACATGTATTGTAAAAGCATTGTGGACAGCATTCATAAGAATAAAAAAATGGGATAGATTTTGTATCTAGGGTTCAAAACAACATTTAGAATTGATTGACAATCTTAAAGTGGCGAGACAAATATTAATCAGTCATCATAAGTTACAAGGAAGTAAGATTACAAAGTAAACTACTCCTTCAACCAAAGGAATATCACACGATAAGCAGTAAGCGAATATTTTGCAGAAGAGCCTAAGAATCCTACAGTCCCAGTACGACAACCTTAATAACTAGTCCCTCATCGCTTATCCATCGAGTTTAGCACCAGCTAGCTGGTCGGTTATACTAAGACTTTGCTGTTACACCAACATTTCCTGTTAACCTTTTCACAGTAATTGGTCTCAAGCTCAAGACCACTGCATCCCACGGTGAGTTACCAAGATAACACGATGATAACACCTCGGCCAAACGTGGACAGATGGAAACAATATTAGTTCTTCAATGTAACAATACGCAAAAATATCACTGGCATTAGGTGTACACACTGCTGATAATAACTTAACCAGATAAGAATAATAGAAAATGTTTGTCTAATCACAATTCATTGTTGTTGTTTTCACTGTGAAACAGTGCCATAAATCCACTACAGAAAATAACACAAAACAATGTTGCTAGTAAATTTAGTTTTGTCCATTTAGATGATTTAAAATGCAAAATATGGACGTGACTATAAAGTGAAAGTAAACACGAGTTACAGTTAGATTGAATTCCAGTCACTAATTATAGGGCCAACATAACAATAAATTTAACAATGACAAGCAAGGTGTCCTTGAGCCTTGGGAGTGACCAAAAATACACTTCATAGAGCGGAAAATACAGATGCATCTTTAAAAGTTTCAATCCTGATGCAGCAAAGTGTTTGAGGATCTCGAGTCATGGCTGTCCGGTTACATCACTCTCAGGAGGGATATACATAAGAGGCACCCCTCCTCGGGCAAATTCAAGGCCCATCATAAAATGCAAAGTGACGCGTGTCCCCCATCATTGGCCAAAGGGTGCCAACTGTCTGCTTGTTCTAAAAGGAGGTAAAGATCCACACACTGCTGTTCAGCTTACCAAACACACCTTCAAGTCAGGTGAACACAAAAACGGACTCGTCCGATCACGACCTGACCCACAGGCTGATTGTGGGTAACGTGATCTCTTGAAAACTCCTGGGACAATAACACGCGAAATCATTGCTATATGGTTTTATATATGGTTAATCATTAAGAAATAATAATAAAAAATGCTAAAATCAAATGAGTGCACTGAAGCACTTGACTTCAAATGTATAATCGATATTTAACCTGTCTTTTGATTTGACAGTAAAGACATCTGATCACGTCCATTAAGTGGTGAATTTGATCCGACTAACAATAACAATGGCATTCCGGTTCACGCACCAAGTGGGCTTTCGGTTGTCTGTGGTCTTACGTGGGTGATAGATACCAAGCTGTCGTAGACACACAGACACACACACCCCGACGCAGGCTCAACCGTCCACCATTACGTCTCCATAAAAAGGCTTTTCACGGTTGAGCTAATCTGACAAAGTTCTGAGATCAATGGCCCATAAAGCCATGAAATACCCATCCGCGGTTAAAGGGAACCCCGAGCTCGACAATATCCAGCACCGACGTTGTTTACGATGTTCATAAACTTTAGTGACTCAACTTTGCCCAAAAGAATAGCTGCCTATTTTCAAGTAGCCCATCAACAACAACAAGAAGCTATCGCATGCTAACGTTGACTTGCCTTGCCAACAACAACCTGTCCATCTGTCCGGATACTAAACCAGCGGCTACTAGCGCCAGCTAACAGCCCGGTGTAATTATTGGCGGTTATAGAGATTACATGGAAGTCAATGGACGGGGGGGAGCTATTCACTTTTAAATATATTGATGGGGTAGTGATGGCTCGGGTGTCTGGACGCGTCCAAATAGCGATACAGGACAGACAATGAAACCGAGCAGCCAGTGTTACTGGGCTAGCGGGCGAGCTAACTTAGCCTGCTAACGCTAACTCCCTGGTCACCCGTCTGCACAAGCACAGTCTCTAAAATTATTCACAGACAATCGAGCGTTAATTACACACGGACCACAGCGGTGTCGTCCCGGACTCTTGCGGTTTCACTGCAGCTAAATAAAACTAACTTGCATGATATTCTAGCATTGGTGCATCCTAACACAAGTTTTGCCGGGTGACTTTAGTCAATATTCTCATACTTTTGAGGACTGTTCTTGGCAGTCCGTACTCGATAGGTGTGTATGTGTGTAGCGGAGAGACACACACACACACACACTGTTACCTTGCACGTTAGCCGAGCTCAAGCTAAGCTAACTAGCTTCGCCGACAGAGAAACTTCCGACGTCGTCATATTTTAATTGAAATCTAAATTGCCGGATAGGATTTTATTCCATTGAAACGACGTTAGGTGGACTTACAGATCTGTGCGGAGCTTGACCGAGTTCCCACACGATTTTCAGCGGTTTGATGTCAGTATTTAGCTGGCTTCGGTGTAAAAATCCCGGGGATCCCCTCTCCTCTGTCCGCTGCCACTCCAGTTGCCAGATAATGAGCCACCACAGGCGGCGTCATGCTGCGTTCATACACACCTCGGAAATGTTAAGATTCCAAGGTCTCGGAGAAAACAGAAATGATGCGTTTGTAACAATTCGATGGAAGCGCTCTGGAAAGAGAGAGACTAAAACAAAGGCATGGCAGCAACTGAATAGTAACCTACACCCCGGCACGAAATAATTTCAATGAGTGTAAATGCACTGTAATGTACATGTAATATAATAATTTGTTTGTGTCTACTTACTGAACTGGGACTGATCTGTATTATATTTTGCATTCTTTGCTTGTGCCACACAAATACAGGTTGATCTGTTGATGTGTTGTAGACCTCTTGCAAAAATTACAAATTACTTTTGATACATGATTTTGCTTTACCATTTACATCTCTTATAATTATTACTGAGACACTGCTACTTACCATCCATATATATATATAAAGTGTGATATATATTTTATGTTGTGCTTTCTTTTAGAAAGTACCTTGCAAAACCCCAAAGTTTCACATCATATTTATCATTGTAGAATGTTGTACAACACGTAAGTGCCTTCCCTTGGGTACTGTACATATGCTCAATCTGAACAGATACGAGTCTTTCAATTACAACACAGACCTCACAGTGGATGTGGCATCTCTACGACCAACGCAGGCAGGAGTACCAAACTTGAAGCGCATCCGGTGTACTGACCACACCAGGTAGTCCTTACCTCTTTCCCAGAGAGCGTCTGCTATTTTGAAGTTATATTTTACCCTCAAGGTATAAGCTGAAAGACACAAACAATTTATGTGACAGACCTGGACTACCCAGCCTACTTCATCTGGCTCTGTTTGTGACGCTGGTTTGGGAATCATTAACAGAAGAGCATCCTTTTGTTGTTGCACTTGCTCGGGCTTACTTGGTAATCATCACCTCTGCATGTTAGTTGACCACCCACAGAGACCTTGTTGAGATTCCAACCAAGGAGATAATGGCGCGAGCCATCTGTTACTTCTGAAGAAGTGATCAAAACTTGATCGCTTACTGCTCTCTGGGTCTTGGTAGAAGCATCTCAACTTTTAACATTAACTTACTGAACAGGTCCAAGAATGGATGTAGGTCCACACGGTCTTGCTACTTGGATAGACAGTGGTCCCCAGTAAACAATAAGTCTATGCTTTAATACTCAAACACAGACTCACACAGACCTCAAATAGCTAATTAAAGGCATTTCTAAAAGTCTGAGACTCCTGTGATTAATAGCACTTAGTCACATGAGTTTGAAGTGGGTACCACCCACAGATGTTCCTAATATAAATAGTAGTAACACAGTAGTTACTGTGTTGAATTGATTATGTAAGTGGAATATCAGCTGTATACAAAAACATGTCAAAGATACAGTTATATAGTCGATATGGATTTAAAGTGAAGACTCTCAGTTGTAATTTGAGGGAATTTATATCCATATCTGAGGAAGGGTTCAGGAATCGAAGCTCTTTAATATGTAGCTGCCTGTTTTTCAAGGGACCAAAAGTAATAGGACAGTTGACACAAAAGCTATTACATGGGCTGCATGCGTATTCCTGTATCAGTCCGTCATCATTTAAGCAGGTGAAAGGTCTGTAGTTGATTCCACGTGTGGCATTTGGAAGCTGTTGCTGTAAACCCACAACATGAGGTCAAAGGGGATCTCAGTGAAAGTATACAGACCTAACAAAAATCTGAACCAGAAAAGAAGATATACATCAGCGAGATAGCTGAAATGTTAGAAGGGGGCCAAATCATCAGTTTGGTACATTGTGAGAAAATAAAAGAGCATGTTGGTGAGCTCGGGAAGACAACAGTGGTGGATGATCATAGGATCTTTGAAGAAAAACCCTTCACAATATTCACTTGTGAAGTGAATAGCAATGGAAAAAGAAGTGGAATATTCTGCAATGGTTGAGTCAATCACCAGATCTCAAGCCAAACGAGCTGCATTTCACTTGTTTAAGAAAAAAATTAAGGTAGAAAGACCCACAAACAAGCAGCAACAGCTGCAGTAAAGAACTGGCAAAGCATCACAAAGGAGGAAACCCAGTGTTTGGTGATGTCCATGGTTTCCAGACTTCAGGCAAGTCACTGCCTACAAAGGATTCCCAACAAAAGTATTAAAAAAAAAAGAACATTTTATTCATGCTAATGTTAATTTGAGCTCCTAAAATGAGGAGACTTTCTTTTAAAATGGTTGTGATCCCTTAATGTTTCATAGGATATTTTTGTTCAGCCACTTTCATTGCATCTCAATTGTTTCATTTCAAACCCAATGTGGTGGCATGCAGAGCCTAAACCATGAAGATTGTGTCACTGTCCAAGTATTTCTGGGCCTAACTGTATGTGTGTACCTACAGGCGCATAATTAAAGCCAATTACCTTTATATAGCCTGATTTACAACCAAAATGATCTCAAGATGGAGAGAGAACCCAGAGCCTGAAGCCCCATACTCAATATAGACAGGGCATGTCCAGTCAACATGTTTACCTGAGCGTATCTCCACTGCATCCAGGTGTCAGTCAGACTTGGAACTAAATAAAACACAAACCACTAAAAGCCATGTATAAAAATATACAAACAGAGGAGTAAATCAGTAAATTACAAAATTTCAATCATATTTTTTATTGGAAAATTGTCGAAAAGAATTAAAAACATAGGCAATGGATAGAATATGGCCAGTACTCAAGCTTAAACTGTCCTTACAGAGTGCTTTAAATACCAAGCTGAGTTGAGATACCTACATGGATAGCTAAAATAATACATATCACACTTTACTAAATTGACTTTATAAAATGTCACTGTACAATAAAAGGTTCAACGAGTGGCAAATCTATACAAACATAATGTGAAGAAACCATTTAGTAGACCTATCGAGAAATTAAAATATAACAAAATAAAAATAAATTCTTTAAAAGATATCTGACGATTATGAGAGAGATCCAGAAGCAATTCACCAACAGGACTCATATATTATGGAACTTCAAAAAATAGATCAGTTAAATGTGTTTTTCTCAAAAGGTGGCGGAAAATTCTCACAGCCACCAGATGATGCCGGGAGCATTTTAAACACTGCTTGTTAATCAGGGGTGTAACGGTACGAGGAGTCGTCCCAAACCAACTGGTGCACACAATACTCACATTTGTTGTGAAAAATTCTTCATTTTTGTGAGCCAAACAGTTACTGTCTGAGGCTGCACACACTGGGTAAGTATTTTAATTTGGGTCGAGCCAGTGACAATAATAAAACTCACATTAGACATTTGATTTCTAACCCTACACTGGTCAATCTACCGGATACCATATGGAGCTCACAGTGAGCGTTAACACTTAGCCTCTTTTTACGTGTGTCCAATGACAATCCTAATAAAGTTCTAAACAAGATGGCCGCGTCCTTAGCGATGCCAAAGAGAAACTAATGCAATCCTTAAAACAGAAATTGCACAGTTGGTTTTTATGGTGAAAGAAGCTGGACAGCGAGACCATTACACTTTTATAAATGGTCAACATTCAGGACCTTGCCATCATTACTTGCCAAGTAAATCTCTATTTCGCTGTTCTCAAGGATACAATTTTACTCTTAGCTCGTTTTCTCTGCGTTGCTAAAAATCAATCCGTGACTCCTAATCCAAGGTCCACGCGGTCCGTGTACCGCTACACCCGTACGCTGCCAATATGCAGAATAACATTTGAGATACTCATTCAAATTAGTCTTTTGAGAAAATAAGTTATAAAAGGTCTCTACTTTTTCTACTATGGATTTTGTGCTCAAAAAAAAAAAAAAAAAAGAAAATAATCTACCAAAAACGTATTGTTAGCAACCTGGGTCAGATACTATCGTACAGGGAGTCCACATCAGTAACTTCCATGCATTAAAAAGAAGAAGAAAAGAAAAAAAAAAACTGCATCCATACAAAAAAAAAGGCAAGATGTAAAATATTTACCAACAGTTACAAAAATAGCAACATGAATAAATTAATTTCTTCTACATTTCTTTACTGCTCCCCCTCCCTGCATCTAACCCCTTGTTTTTCCAAATGGAAAAGAATCCTGGCGAAAGTAGAAGGGCTCTCTATATCTGAGGCAAAGAAGCCCTTTTGTACATTGCCACGTGTCCTTCACTGCTCTTATCAAGAGTCCAGCCGTGCCCTCGTGCCCCGCAAGCGTCCGTGCCATCAGATAGCGTGAAGTACTTGTACAACAGCAGTTGTCATTGTTTTACGTTTAAAATGTAATAGAAGACAATCAGGAAGAAATCTTGAGAGGCTAATAAAGCGAAGGCCCAAACTGTCACCTTTTTAAAATCCTTTCAAGCTACAGTGGTCTGGATAGCAGGCTGTTAGGCATCTACTCGCTGCTTGTGATCATTTACCAGCTACAGTCACATGTGAGACAGGAAAGTCAGGAGGCTCCTCATAGCAGGCTAGCGAGGCTGGTGGTCGGACCGTTCTGGGCTTGGATCTGGACAGGGGGAGGGCCATCAGTCCACTGAAAAACCAACAGAGGTGCACCGCGTTAGCAGCAGTACAAAGCATACACCTAAGCGAACAACCTAAGACATGGGATTCCCCCATGTCTGATAAGGATCTTGCATTTTTGTGTATTTACGTCAAAGGATGTAGGTTTGATGGGGGTAGAACCACATCTGCATCATTCTCAGTGACCAATGGCGTTTGAGGTGGAATTCTTTCACCTGTCGCTTTTCATTTATATATGGATGATATCTCTAAAAAAGGTCAATGCATGCATCTAGTTGTTCTGTCTCCTTGCAGTGCTGGCTTACGACGACTGCTCAGAGCGTGCTCAGGATATGGTGTGCAGCTTGACATTAAGTTTAACTGTGATTTTTAAAACTGAAGAACACCAGAAGCGGAACTTTCTGTTGTTCCTTCTGTCTGAACAAGTACTTAATGTAGAGAATAAGGTAAGACACTTGGGCGACATCATCAGATATGATCTATGTGGTGGTGATCATGATGTGCAGCACCAGTGCTGTACATTGTATATACAAGCGAATACGCTGGCACGCAAATTCCATACGTGTAGTGATGATGTTAAGATAACCATGTTCAGATCATCCTGCACACACCGTTCTATGTAGCACACATGCGGTGCAGTTACACTAAAGCAAGAATGAAAAGCTTCATGTGGCGTATAATGATGCTTTCATGCTACTCCTTAAACTTCGAAGCTGTACAAGTGCAAGCCAAATGTTTGCGAGCAGCAACGCCCGCTCTTTGTACGTAGTGCCGAGGAATTTTCCGTTTCAATTTATCAGTAGATCATTTGACTCAAATAAAGTTAGACAGGTCTTTGTTGAACCTACACTGAGTGACACTAGACACTCTTCCTGTTTCTAGAAGCACTGTGTCTGAAATAAATGTTCATATGTGTTTCAGCTAGTTAGCTTATGAGTTTGTTTTATTGTGTTTGTTGATGTGAAAATGTGAGTGGAAAGCGATAATGAGAAGTAATGATGGGTAAACTGGGAGAAGCACAACGAGCTGTTTCACATACACTGATGAGGTTATGTTCAGGGAGGCTGCAGGCGGCAATGTGGTCCTGCAGCAGCTGCTGGGAGAAGTTCTGGTGCATCTGAGCTGCTTCATGGGCGTCCATGGTGTTCCCAAGGGCCTTGTTCAAATCTGCCGACACAACACAAAGATTAATCTTAGGACACATGGCTGGCAAACGTTGTACTTTTACGAGTTGACAGGGAGATCTGAGAGGACACGGGTGACTTTTTAGAGAGAGAAGGCCGGTACCTTTCAACAGTGCCGAAGACCAGAGCTGGACCGACATGTCGGGGATCTTGCTGGCCAGCTGCATGGCAGGTACAACCATGTTGTTACTTTCCTAAGAAGGAAAGCGAAAGTTTTAAGTGAGTGTGCGCAAATCATCTGAAACACAAGTCCTCACCTGTAAACATTATAAAGTGCTACCTGTTTGGCTATGGTGAATTAGAGTAATTAGCGTTGTACAAATAATTTGGAGAGATTCAACGTCTCCATGAACACAAAAGTTATGAAGACAAATTACAAAGATTCCAAAGTTTAAGTTTAAGCTGCTACAAGTCTTCTTCTTGGAAGATTTATCTTGTTGTCCTTGTTATTTTTCTTTTGCTTTTAAGTAACCTCAACTATCAAACCGTGCGTCATGGATTTTTGTGTTGAGCAACATCTGCCTCATTAAATATGAGTAAAGGCGCCTACAGACTGCGAGCCCTGAGTTTATTGGAAGCCACGCTCTGCAACAGGAATCTAATAAACTGGGATGCAACATAAAGTTTGATGTGGGCAGACTATATGATGACAATACCTTTATGGCCGAGAGGCAAGTCAGAACAAGTAAACAGGAACAAGCCGTCATCTCGCTGCACCTCTACAGCAGTAAATAATGAAGCTAAGCAAGAACTGAGCTTTTAAAACAATGGTCCATCCATGTATATATAAAAAAAAAAATCCAAAGAGCAGGAGAAGGAAGAGAATGTGGAAACCTGAGACGCTTGGGGTGAGTACTCTTGCAGTGTACATAAACATAGGTTTGTGCATCGTGCCGACTAATGATTGGTTCGTTCTCGACAGACTGCTGCATAGAAATAAACTAAATATTGTGATCTGGCAACGATCAGTGCGTCTTTTCATGGTGGGACTGTCTGCAATGTTACGTGGGACTTCTGTGACCCCCCCTCACTGTGCCACGTAGGACCAGTGGTTTGGATTCACAAAACATAACCAGACCTTTCGTCTGGGACAGCAACATACATTACAGTGTATACCTTACTTTAACTGGAAGCAGGATATTATGCTAAAGCTGAAGCAAATCTGGTTAAGATGATTTATTATAAATGTAAGGATCGTTTCACGAATCTAAAAATTCCCGTCCATCTGTACAGACAGTTTACAGACGGCCAATTTACATTTGGGAAATTAGCCTCAGCTGCAGTCTGGCATATTTCTGTTATTTATAATGGTCATTCATATGTTCTGTCCCTGATTTAAACAAAAAATTATAATAATAAAAAAATAGAATGGGGGTTCTATTCCATGTGAAACATAATGAAAATAAAACAAAAACAAAAACAAACAATTTTGTTCTTCTTCTTCAGTCTTACTCAGATTCGAGCTAGCTTTAGTGTCAGTTTGAGCCCCATTAAACACTCAGTCTTACTCTGTGGTTGCCCAGTACGTAGAAAATGTGGCCAAGCAGAACCAGGGAGCAGGCAGTCAGTCTGTTCAGATCCTCGGCATTGGACATCTTCAGAGTTTCCCTAAGGAAACGTCTGCGGCACAAAGAAGGATAATGAAGCAATCAGTGGCTGAGTGGCTCTGTGGGTGTGTTCGCATGAAATAATTCAGGGTTTGCCTTACTTTGCCTCGTTGTAGCGTCCCTGAAAGAAGGACAGAAGTCCCCTGATGTAGAAGGCTGCAGCGCGGAGGCAGTGGGAGCTGAGTCAAAAGCAACAATTGTGTCATTAATGATCTGAGCAAGACATTTTGTTTCAGATTGTATCGATAACGCTCCGTGAAAGTACACAAAACCAAACTCATGAAGTCATTAAGCCTCTTACCTCACTGGGAAGTTGTGGTCTGGGTTTATTCTCTCGAGGAGGCTGTACAGCTGGAGAATGCATAAAACAAGTCAATTATTAAGATGTACACCTATTACGAGGTAAAACTTTTACAATCCTGTTTCTTTTATTTGTAAAAAAGTCTCTTTTTATACTAAATACTGTGTCAAAACCAATGTAGTTATCACATACAGTCAGTTTGGTAGTAAGAGTACTGCACTCAGTGGGACACTTTACAGTGAGACATGACCTCGTGAGTGCTCTCTGGTGGACACAACATGTAATGGCAGCCTTGTTTTTAGGAAAAACACTGAATCTGACGTGACCACAACAATTGCTTGCCAATTCATTAGGTACACTACTGATGGCAAATATATTCAAATATAACTTTAATGCACTAAATCCTTCTTCATGACAATTATAATGTTCAGTTTATGTTGAAACGGTGTAAGAAAGGTGGCAATTGAACCGTTTGACTGGACTGAATTCAACGCGTCAACGTTCATTTAGCCTAGAACACTGACTAATGAGAAAAACACATCAACAGCCTCCAAAATCAAAACCGTTGAATCAACAGCTCTCTTGGTTTTTATATTGGGCTGTTATATTAGAATATTCATCTTCACTGATAACTCTGTGCTGATTTATTGGTAAGGCACGATATAAACTATCAGGCGGTTGTTTCAAAAGTGGCTGATGGCATTTCACCGTCATAATTAAAAGACGTGACCCTTTGATGCTCAACTCACCTCCTGGTGTCGGTTTCCTTCCCTTATGTAGACGCTGGCCAAGTTGGTTACGATGTACGTCCACAGTTCTTGGTGTGTGGTGAGCTGCAACAACCGTGAGAACATGTTTGAGACGAGAGGAAAGAGAAGAAGATGAGAAGAAGAACGATAATGTGAAGAGACGCTTGGCACCTGCGATAAGAGGAAGTGGATTTAAAAATACACTCACCCGCAGGGCGGTAGTAAACTGGGCTTCTGCGTTGTCCATACAGTTGACTGAGATACAGTACAGACCCTGGGACATGACAGCAACAATTAGTGAAGTCAAGAACTCAACGTATAAACGAAGAATAGAATTAACCTATCAACAAAATGAATCTCACATACTCTTTATTTATCATGGAAACATTTTGATGTGGCTGACTACTTTACTACGAAAACACACAAGAAATTACATTGATTCAAATACGGAATATATATTTATCATTGAAAATTATTTGTAAAAAAATACTTAATATATAGTTTAAGGTTCCACATTGTGTTATATTTCTAGCAGTTGGTGACATTTTAGTTTTCCACACATTTCACTTATTTATAATGACATTTGGTTAGCTGACTAATTGATTTTACATAAATTAAATCATGAATATAAATGGATGATTCAAAACTCTGAAAACAAATACTTTAACATTAATTGCATTTGTTGTATTAGTTGATATCAGTAACCAAGGATACCATCAAAAGTACTGAAGTGGCTGAAAAGACTTACTAATAGTGTATGAAGCTGAGCAGCGTGGTTGGTGAATAACCTGGGGGACTGTTGGCACAGCTGACACACCTGTGAGATCTGGACACATGGAACACATTCAGATTCACACCCAAAGAGACACTTTCTGTTTGTTTTCATGGCTTCGTCTTTTCACGGTGGCAAATGTTGACAATATACCTCTTGTAATGCAGTGGCTTTGTGGCCTGTGACGAGTCTGCACATGATGATGTGCTCCAGTAGAATGACTTGAAAGGTAGAGAGGATGGGGCTGCAGTCCAACACTGAAAGACGACAGATAACATTTAAAACTGTAGAACAGCCAGTGGTGCCACAGTCTGACGGGCACCGGTGAAAGTTAGACACATGCCTTATTTGAACTGACTTTTTAGTTTCTCTAATTGCATGAGAGCCTTGTCTGTGTACTTCTGGGCTTTTTCCAGATATCCTGCTTGCATGGAGTGCATGACTGTCACCTGTAAAAAAAAACAAATAGATACACAGTTAAAACAATGAGCCAATTTCAACAAAATGCATATTACAAAAAAGGCGAGGGTTAATACAAGACATAAGACTGCACTCATGACAGGCACATTGTTGTTTAGGGTCCCAACTGTTGCAGTCTTTGCAGCACTGAAGCTGCAACAAGCCGCCCAACTAATGGTCTTTTATTGCCAATTTATTTTGCTACTTTAGTTGTCGGCCTCTTTAAGAATTCAACTTGCAAAGAGCAAATCACAGTGTGCGTTAATATAACCTGGCAGGTTTTTGTTTGGCCATGTTATAGACGTTCACATATATGTTATAGACATATCACAGCAGTGACTAAATGATAAGTTGTTATTAGTGTTTGCCTTAACTTACAATTAAGAACTAAACCAAAGACTGTAGACTGATCAGGCATAACATTATAACCACCTTCCTAGTATATCTAGTGAATTTTGGAGGCCAGGTCAACACCTTGTGCTGTTTTTCACGTTTTTATTTGTTTGTTCCCAAACTGGTTTTGTGTGTGTGTGTGTGTGTGTGTGTGTGCGCGTGTGTCAGACTGCATCCTGCTGGGAACGGCTGCTGCCATCAAGTGTCATTACTATGTAGTGGGGGTACCTGGTGTGGTCTAGGTGGGTGCTACATGTCTAAGATGTCACATGAATGCCAGGTACAGAAGTTTCCCAGCAGAACATTTAACTGTCACAAGATGGTTGATGTTATTTACTTCTCCTGTCAGTGGTTTTAATATGGTCTAATTTAGTCAGACTGTCTCTCCCTCCCTCCCTCCCCTTCCCAAAGCTGCTTCCTAGACCCCCTCCACACCCCGGACACTCACCTGCTCTGTACAGAATTTAACCTAACGCAGAAAACGACACGGACAATGTACGGGACGAATGGAAGATGAAGCTGGTTTTGTTTAGTTTTCCTGGAGATGGATGCTGCTATTTGTCACTAAATCCTACACCCACGTTATTACAGTAATTTAAAACGGATACAAAACGCATGCTTTTCTTCTATGTGCAGACATTTCATACACAGTATAAATAGTTTTTAATAGATAGGATAACGTCATAGTAGATAATTAGGTGCTTTTATTAAGACAACAGAATTAACATTAATGGTGTCCATTGTTAGAAAAAAATCCAGTGTTTAAGGTTGGATATTGCTCAAATATAAAATAGAAAGGGCTAAAAATGCCATTAACTGCGCATAAACACACACAGCTTCAGAAATATATCAGCAGGCACCAGCTGTTGGACAGTTGGCACCTCGCCTGACGCCAAACCAACTTATAAAACATTTTCTATTATTATCAAACTTCTTTTTTACCAAGATATGTGACGCATATTAAAAGCAACCTCAATGAGGTAGTTGTCACGAGTTAGAAAATCCGGCGTGTGTTGCTAATCTAAAAAACATTCGCCGCCTTCAACAGTAGTTTCACCACAAACCATGATGCGTCGGTCGCGCCGCTGTCATAGGGAGATTACAACTTTCAGAGGCTCTGAAAGAAATGCGGCCTTACCAAGTACACGAGCACACACATGTGCTCCTTGGGCAGCCAGTGGAAGAGGTCGGCTGGGTTGGTGGGAAGAATCTCATCGTCGTGGAGTGTAGAGATGGTCTGGATGCACTGCTGCAGCTGCTTTAGACACGGCTTCACGCTCTTCACCTGAGGAGACACGAGCGGAACGATCAACCTCCCTCACAGCTTTCTGAAAACAGACCGTCCATCCCGTATGTGTGTTTCCTACCTGTCCAGCATCCAGGTAGTGTGTGACCTGTAGTACTAGGAAGAAGACTCTCAGAGACTCCTTCTGGATTGGGTTTCCCTGCCAGTTTTCCACTATGGTTCCGCATAGTGTGAGGAGAGGATGAACCTCCCCGAGCTTCCTCTCCATTAGCAGCAGCTAGTAAACAAAGGACATTACCACGGTCAAAATTACCGAGCGTTCAGCTTCAACGATAACACCACTCCTGTTGTGTACCTAGGCGTTACACTTTTCCATAGAACCTGTTCACACCAAGGTGTAACAGACAGCACAAACAAAGAAATGTAACAGAGGACTCACCATTCCTTTACTGAGAAGAAACAATGCCCTAAAAAGGAAAAACACCAAGTCAGTTATTCTCTGTTTCTATAGTGAACAATTCCTTTAAAACAGCAACATTAGCATGCACTGAAAAGTTACAAACTTTTTATTTGATCATTACTTATGCTATGTGTGATTGGTCTTTTATGATTTAAACAAATAAAATATACAAAGCAGCTGATTAAGATTATTCTCTTGCTAAGTTAAATTTGGGTTTTTAGAATTCTGTAGAGGGATAATGGAGTTGAGAAGTTGGCAACAAAACTTGACTTGGTGTCAAGTGTTTCAAAGTCCACTTCCTGTTATTTATCTGGCAACCTCCCATAAAAACATGCACACTCATGTTAAGTTGAGTGGATCGTGAATCGTATAGCGGAGAGTTTAGTGAGAACCAAACCTCCGATGATGGAAACTCTGGGTTTTGAAAGGCTAGAAGGCTGCCTTCAGCTAAATGACATTCCCTTATGCGTCCCGTCCTAGAGACCCGAATGACATTTTCCCCCTAATCTAATTTATCGAGTTGATATCACAACACATACCAGAAAATTTGAAGGAATTTTTGTCTTAGGACATATCAAAAATGTAGAAGTAATTTCCCCCACGACTAACTTTAGCATCATGGCTTTTATCCTCAGTGATCAATAGGTCATGAGTGTAAGGACAGACTGATCTCTGGACATCATGGCTCAGAATAAAAATCTATTAATTGTCCTTATTCATAACAACGTGACACACAACACACTGATCAATGAATGAACCCAATGATCTCAGTTTGACACAAGCTACCTTTTTAACTGCAAATCACCAAAATCATTATCACAGGGTCGGACTATGACGTTACACCCATGAGTCCTTAAGTAAACAATGTCTTATCTGTTTGATCCACAGTTTCATCTTCACTTGCTGTCACCTGCATTGTGTCCCCATTAGGTTACAGCTGAATAAATAAACATAAAATGAAATGTAATATACAGGAGGATTCCAGTTTTATCATTCATTGAGTAAAAATCAACTTATCAACTCCTTTCTCCACTCCTGTTGATCATGGCCCTCATTGGCACACATTCATATATATCTAGTGCCACTGGCTCAAAACTGAGAATTACCCTTTATTAAATGGTTTCCATGGTGAGTTGTTGTGTGTTTTTTTTTTTTTTTTTTTTTTTTTAATTACCAACAAAGGTTTTCAATCCGTATACGCTTAACTCAGAGTATAGAGATTCAAAATTTGATTGCATTAATGCCGATCAGCTGCTCTGGCAGCAAATTATTTGACATTTCAGGGTTCATCAACTCAGTTCAAAATCAGAGTTTGTTAAACTTGCTTTTCCGGATTAGACCCCAGGAGAGACAGGGTGCAACGGCCCAACAGATTAACATGAAAGGTTTGAACAATAATTAATAAGTCAGACGGTATCAGCTAAAAGCCTTAAATATTCAACCCACAGAGGACTGAGTGATATTTACCTGGTATATTCGGAGCCCACCACTCGGGCGTATTCGGCTCCAACACCCAGAAGGTCACATGCTGACACCAAGTCTTTCTCCAGTGTATGAAGTTGCTGAAAAACAGAATAACAATGTGTCAGTTGAGACTCTTTTGAACTTTTGCATAGTCACAGACACAAACTATGATCCAGTGTGGGGCAACAATACTCAGAAAAACTACCAGAAATTTTGATAATGAAATCTGTTCTCATCTGATAACATTTATTCAACCAAGCTGAATGACTGAGCAGGGTCTTAAAGCTGTTTAAATATAACCAGAATAAAACGATACTATATGTATTTACATTACATAAGAGGTTAGGAGAGAATAACTTTCTTGGTACGAGTAAAACGGTTCTGCAACAGAACTGTTATGTTGTGGCCGTGCAAACAAACACATTTATTCCAACCACAGAGAAAAAAATTCAATCAGATGTTGAAATGATTATTAGTGGTTATTATATTTCCCTATTGAACTGACTTTCAAAAAAAATGACACCAGCCCTTTAAGTCTGACTGAAAATTCCTTGTGATCTGATCAGAGTAATTATCAGTGAAATACTTGTTTCTGTGGGAGCGCAAACACTGTTTGAACCGTGTATGAAAATAACTTGGATGAAACAATGTCAGTCATACATGGAAACTTGTATGTCTGTGCATTAACACATACCGCCAACTGGAACAACAATCTGCAGTGCCAGTATGGTGTTTGTTGTGAGATCTGGATGGCTTTGCGCAGAAGGGGTTTAGCAGAGTCCACCAAATTCTGAAAAACAGGATTAATACTCAACAAATGATAATAGCACCACAAACCACCATGCAAGTCTCATATTCTGAAAAAATGTTAATATCAATGTGTGACCGAATGGAATTAATGCATGTAAACAAACGTGTGCTTAAATTGTAATTACATATATAATTACATGTATTCATTAGACTGGTTTACCTGCTGGCAGAAGAGTTCTGACAAAATGCTGGCGGCTTCAAATTTGACATCTTCAAATTGAGGAACTTGTTGAGATATATACCACTGCGAAACAAAACAGACAAAATGTTGGCGCCGTCACATTTGCCACCAATAATAATCCTTATTACAGCACTAGCTTATTTGGCTAGCACCACAGGAAAAAAAAAAACGAAAGCCGCCGACTCCCGACCAATATCTAACAAACGACTGACTAAATAAGACGTTAATAAATGTCATACTATAACCTATTTAATACATGAAGGCGTCTAAAATACAGAGCTATTTAAAGCCTTCCGCCGTTCGCTGTTTTCAAAGCCTGCGGCCTACTGCCGTCCGCTTCTCCCCAGCATCCCCGCTCTTTCCCAGATCAATCGTCCCTCACCGCTTTCTCCAAGTGGCTGCGGGCCAGCTCGCTGTTCTTGGTGTGGTGGTAGAGAACGGAGCCCAGCTGAAGATGTGTCCGAGCCTCGATCCTCTGCGGAGGCTTGAACTGAAACACGGCCTGTAGACAGTGCACACAGAGTCGTATTTTGGGCGGACTGGAGGTTCGGAAATGCTCCGCAAAGCCGAGAAGGGCGAGGTACCAGCGCTCCGGGGCCTCTACGTTTGACGCCATTTTACCAGACAACAACAAGTTTTTCAGCACTATGGCCAGACTCGGGGGTTGCCAGGTTCGGTCACGAACAACCCGCAATCAAAGCGTCCGAAGGCTTGGGGGCCTGTCCTCTCCCTTGAAAACCTTTCATCAAATTTAATTTATCACGGGGAACAGTGTATTATAAATATATAATTTGTGCATTAAAGAGAATACAAATTACAACTAGAAAAACATTTTCATAACTTGTACTACTACTAGAGCTCTGTTGAAAAATTATACTCAGAGAAACATATTTGGTTTTTCACTTTCCAAAGATTTTGCATGTGAAAATGAGCTGCAATGAACTTGAAATATGTGGTGTTATTCAACTAACCATATGAACTACTGTAGGTCACCCATAATGTCAACATCAAAAATACTTTTTAAACATTATGAATTATTAAAATAGAAGATTCAAAGGTTTTAATTGCCGGTTCTCTATGTTTTAGTAGATCCAGAAAAATCTAAAAGTGATTTCTATCTTAAAACCTTAAAACAAGCTATATAGATAAACAGAAAAATCTAATAAAAATAAAATATTATATAAATTCGACCCCTGTACAATAGTGGCAGTGATGGTAGTGCACTATTGTGGCAGCTTGTGGAAATGAATGTGGACTTTAAAAGTAAGGATCTGAGTCATAATATCTAGAGATAAAATGGCCAATTGATACAGTAACTGAATGACAACAATTTCAATAATAGCTTCATGCTGAGTCAGTTAGTAACAAAAACATCTGTTGGTCCTGCTTCTGAAATGTGACGTTTTTGAGTGTTTCATCTTTTTGTAAATGAGTGTCTTTTGGTATTATCATCACGAAAGTGCCACGTTTCACCACCTCAGATTAGTTGGCAAGAAAGAAACCGAAAGGAACAACTAGATACAGAGAATTCTGTGAAAAATAAAACGTATATATACGTTTTTAAAAAAAATGTTTCCATCTTGAACCTATTGAATAAACATGGCAACCCACCGCTGTCTATCATGTCGCGGGATTTCGCAACAACAACGGGATTAGCTCTTGGGTATTGTAGTCCAAAACAGTGACATACGCTGCCCCAGTTTCTTTAAGACACAGAAAAGCCCAAATAACCTTGCGCGTGGAAGCAGGGAGCAGCTCCGAGCAGAGGTCCCTCTCAAGCCACGTCGTTTATAAATAGACCTCACGCTGTGCCACCGCTTGACACCTGTCTTTCGCCATCATTTTCACGAAACGTCAACAACGTGAGAGGACGCACGGGCAACCTCGTATAGTGTTGGAAGTTATAACGCGAGTGACGAGCCTCCAGCGAGCAATCAGCAAATGAGTGGAAGGGGCTGCAGAGGAGACTGATTTAGCAACGTCGAAGACTTGCAAACACGAGGCCCTTTAAAACACAACCCAAGGTAACAGATGACCGCCAGCCTAGTTTGAAGCGCAGTTACCGTGCAGACGACTGTTTACTCACTGTTTTGTGCAACTATGCCTCGTTGTTTATTTACTTGAGGTGTGGCCAGTGTGCGCCTGTTTTAGCTGGAAGTAATCGACATGTGGGTCAGTGTGGCGATTGATATTGACGGTGCATCTGTGTCTGCGCTGGGAAATAAGTGAGGATAGATTTTCTGCAGAGCGAGTCTTCTGTTTACAAAGGCTGCTTTTGCAGGATGCGAGCGTGCGTTGAGTCACGTCGCGCCACGGCATAGAGGCACTGCGACACGAGGGCCTGCTGCTGTCACAGAAGTGTTTTTGTAAGCCACCTCTCCTCTTTCTGCAGCCTCTGGGTGACCGGGTGTCTGACACCCTTTGGAACCTGTGAAGGGCACCTATGGCCCACCGTGTGCACGAGCACCAGAGCCGCCTGCCCGTGGCCCAGGCCACTGTGCTGACTCTGCCACCGTCCAGCCAAGCAAAGGTGAGTTGTTGTTTTTTTTCCTCCCCACTGGTTCTGCTGGATCTTTCAGATGATTCATTAACAGAAACCTGTTTGGGCATGTTAAAGCATTTAGAGTGAAGGCTTTAATGCTCATTGTTTACTGAGGAAGAAATCACACATTGTGGCAAATTCTGGTTGTAGATTACAGCTTAAAAAAACAAACTATTTTTTACATTTAATGGTAGTTTGCATTGTAACAGTGGATTTAAAATTAAAATAGAGCCATTTCAAAAAGGGACCACCTTTTTAAATTTTCCATTAGTTTGATCTGATTTGTGATTTATCCAACATAAACTGTCAAACAATGTGTCTCTGTTCAGTGTTAAGGGGTCGTCGTTGTTGTTGTTGTGGTATCCAGTGCAGCCTTCCTGGTATTAGGCATGCATTCGAAGGACATGCCTCTACTGGCACGCTGCTGTAAATAGCATGGAGGTTCAAGTTAATCCAAAGCTGGTCTAAGTTTACAAAGCAACGCAGTGGGTAGTACTGAACACATGATTTATGTTTACTCATGCAGTATGCTGGCACAGTTACCCTCACGAGAATCTTGAAACCCAACACAAATGTAAATGAATGAAACCCCGAACCACAACGCCCCTCCCCTGGCCCGAGCCGTGACACATGTTTGTGTCCTTTCCTGCCGTTCTTCTTATCGGTCGGCGAGAGTGTTTATTGGGTCCAACTGTTCCACTGAACGAACGCGAATGCACAAACATGGCGGCGTTATCTCGCGTGACTCAGTCGTGCGTTTTAGTCGCTGTGGCTGTTGCCCACGTGCTGATTTTTGCCCCTTGAGCGCAGGCGGATGGATGTGTTAGCACTGGCACTGATAAACATGTTTGTGTTTGAGGATCACACAGCCAGCTGAAGATAACGCAAAACTTTTTTTATCTGCACTTAATATTATCCAGTGTAAAGCCAATGACAGTACATAATTTATCTCTCTGTCAGTATAACGTGACAAAGTGTCCCCACACAGGACCTGAGGCCCAGATGGACTGCTGTGGACTCCCTGCTGTGTGGTGCGTTTGCCGGCGCTGTGGCCAAAACGGTAATTGCACCTCTGGATCGGACCAAGATCATTTTCCAAGGCAAGAATAACACATTCTTTCTACATAATAAGCAAACAAAAAAGGCCACACGTAAGCGACTAAACCTCCGTCCCGTGTGTGACGCACTGCAGCGAATGCAACAACTGTTTTTCTGTTTGCAGCACAGTTTTATTGATGGTGTAACTGTTCCTAACTGATTGCTAATCCTCTTACTAGATGTTTGGCCTACATGGGCGAGTGCGTTGTTAAACTACGAGGTTAACTGTCTCCCTTGTGTTCTTTCACAGTGTCTTCGAAAAGATTCTCGGCCAAGGTGAGTTCAGGTGTCCTAACACCAGATAACGAACTGATGAAATTTACCTGGTTTGCGCAATCTGTGTCATGTGACTGCGGTGATAAGAGGGAGAATTTCCATCACAAATAGTAAACATCTCAGTAGTTATGTGATTTTCATAATTGTGACACATTATCAAATGAATATTTTAGTCTCTCTGAATGAAACTATTGATTTGACCTCGTATTAATGCACGAATTAAGATGTGTCATCATTATGTTTTTGCGTATCAAACTGTTAATGGGACACATAAAATTAATGATGTGAATGTCCTGATTTACACACACACATATTCAGTCTTCACTGTTGAACATGGATAGCATACACGTTCCTAACCCAGCATGCACCGTCTCCAGGAGGCGTTCAGGCTCATCTACTGTACGTACATGAAGGATGGGCTGCTCAGCCTGTGGAGGGGGAACTCTGCCACCATGGTGAGGGTCATGCCCTACGCTGCCATCCAGTTCTGCTCACATGAACAGTACAAAGTTCTGCTGGGGAGCCACTACGGCTACCAGGGCAAGTGAGTAAAGCTTTCTTATTTAAGTTGTAAGCTGTCAGCTTGATTTAAAAAGAAAAAAAATTAAATCTTTTAAAAAATGTTGGATGGGTTGAACTCTGTCTTAGCATCAGGTAACGATTTCAGCACAAGAAGATTTGTGAGTGGCTGAGTTGTTGTTGTCATGTACACATGGTTTGTGTATGTAAAAACCCCGGTGGTCTGCTGGTTAGGACTCTGCTCCAGTTTTCGTGTCACTGCGTTGCACCTCTATGTTAGACTAGGGATGGGCATCGTTAAGGTTTTACTCCATTAGTACTTTTGAAACGGTGTCGCTACTTAAAAAATGGAGAACATACAAACTTTTTATTTTTTAATGCATTTTGTGACGTGTGCAAACAGAATATTAATGAAAATAATAGAAATACAACTAAGTTCACCAGTATAAAATAAAATTCACAGCAAACTGTCATAATAATAAAAGCAGTGGTGTGGGGTCTGGAAGGCTATCAAAGATCCTACATTTCATGGCTTTGAAAAAGAATGCCGTGCGTCGTCAGATGTTTCATCAGAGCCGTTGCCTCCCTTGCACAATCGCCTTCGAGCACTTGTTGCAAGTTGCAGAGTCTGCATCTTTTGAGGGAAAGTACAGCCAAACTTTCGGCTGTTGAAAAGCTGACGTGTCGGCACAGCGGTAGAGCTAGGAGGGTGATAATTAAAATATTCAGTGGCACCATAATGAACCGCAGAAATCTGCGCTGCTTTTCGTTCTTGCTACCGCTTGCATCAGCACCGGTGCCACTGTGGCGCCAAGTGTCGGCACCAGTCCCTACATTAGGCACATGACAGATAATAATCTTTAACGTGCAAACTTGCTAAAAGCTGCTGCTTCATCACCCGTTAGCCGTGTGTCCATCTCTCATTAGAGCATGTTACTCCATTCTTTTGTACAAACACAGAGACCTTTGTGGTTAGCATGCATATATATGATATGATATGATATGATATATGATACCACATATCCTGGAAATGGCAATAATGTTGGTTAAACATTGCAGCAAGAAAATGCATTAAATAAACAAAAAAAAAAACAACTCCCACCTCAGCGCTATCGTCTAAAAGATTGTTTAATACTTTTTACCAGATTTACAGATTCTTGTCTCATTGGTTTCAGATCTCTGCCTCCGTTCCCACGTTTCCTCGCCGGGTCTCTGGCCGGCACAACCGCCGCCATGCTCACCTACCCTTTGGACATGGTGCGAGCCAGGATGGCCGTCACCGCCAGAGAAATGTAAGCCGCTATCAAACAGAACGCCTGCTAGCCGCTAGTGCACCGACCCGACTCTTCGTTTACAGTGAAATGACTGGATTGCGGTTAACACGTTTCATAACATATCACGTTAACTGCGAATGGCTAGGTAAATAATTCGTTGCCTACTCCCAACAGGTACAGCAACATCATGCACGTCTTTGTGCGGATCTCCCAGGAGGAAGGTTTGAAGACGCTTTACAGAGGCTTCACCCCCACCATCCTGGGTGTCATCCCGTATGCAGGGATCACATTCTTCACTTATGAGACCCTCAAAAAACTACACACAGGTACTAACCATTTTCTTTTAATTCTTTTTTTGAACATGTGCATTCAGTACAGTAACTGCAACAAAGATTTTTTTTTTAATTGTCCCTTTTCTACCTGCAGAAAAGACAAAGCGATCTCAGCCGTACCCTTATGAGCGCTTGGCCTTCGGCGCCTGTGCAGGCCTAATCGGACAGTCGGCTTCTTACCCTCTGGACGTGGTGCGTCGGCGCATGCAGACGGCCGGCGTCACCGGCTCGTCCTACGGCACAATCATGGGGACCATGCGGGAGATCATAAAGCACGAGGGAGTCGTGCGTGGACTGTACAAGGGACTGAGCATGAACTGGCTCAAAGGGCCCGTCGCGGTGGGGATCAGCTTCACCACGTTCGACATGACGCACAGCCTTCTGCTCAAGCTGCATCAGATGGGCTATTTCGTCCACTGAATTGTGCCGCAGCGACGGAGCGGTCGCGAAAAGCACAAAATGAGACTGGCGCAAAGTAAGGCGCTCAGCCCGTGCTCTCTGCAATGCCGTCCTGCTGCAACACACTCCTGTTCCCTTCTAACAGGACGTCGGGTGGAGTGGATGAGTGGACGGGGGATTGTTGTGCACACAGAAATGTCTCCTCGCGCAGACGAGCGCGGAAACAATAAAGTGTTTGTTTGTTTTTTTTTTATTGTGATTTGTCGCAATCAGAACAATCGTGGTACTGTCGGGAAAGAGCGGAGGAAGACAGTGTTCTTTTAAACGGATCTATATGGAGGACTTTGTGTTTATAAGATAATGCTTGCACTTTGTTAGACCTGCAATGTTCTTTCAGTTTAATCCTGCGTCAACACGGAGAGCTGTGACAGTGATGAGTTTTAATTCTTTTAAGTCTTTGTTTTCTTAGCGGGTTTTTCCCTTTGATCGTGTTAAATGACCTGGCGACGTTTTTTTTAAAGGGTGGCTCCGCACTATGTTTTAATTTTAAGTTTTATGTGGGTACCACGGTGCATTGAATTTGATGACGGGTTGAATGATTGTAGGAGGGTGATGATGTCAGCAGGACTGTACAGTTTCACTGTCCATCCAGCACTAAGGTGTTTATAGTAACTATCATGTCTAATAAGTGAACCCTAATCAAATATTTTAAAAATAATTCTATATATTATAGGTAATATTTGCACATTATTGAAATTTCATCTCTTTTCCAGCGATGTGCAGATATGTGTCTTTGTGTTTATAAAGCAGAGTTAACACACACACACACAAACAAACAATAAATCCTTTAAATATGCCAAAGTTTCATGTAAAATACAGAGAAATCAAACGTTCTCTGATCATGTACATTTGAGACACAGTATATCCAAAGATGTAAGTGTACACTCATATCTGATCTTGCAATAAAGTGTCCATCTACAACAGAGCGATGAATCCTTTTGTCCACTTGAGGGGGCCATGCCATAAGAAGAGCCAACGGCCCCACCAGCAACACTAACAAACAGTCCTCAGTTTGAAATTAGAAATAGGTCGAGATGATTGCGACAGGTTATTTTACTGCAGACCAAAGGTCGTACAAGCCAGTCATACAATGACGTCAAGGATTTGTTTATTATTGATTAAAAAGTGGTTTCATTTACTTTTATAAGTCTTGTCATACTTGAGATTTGTTGATCCAGTTTTAATAATATTTTAACTGGACATACACTGTAAATAAATAATAATATCCAATATCTCAAGGAAAATGACAACTATTTCATTTTCTGTCAATCACTTCTACCCACCAGTGCCTGAGAGGCTGCGCGTCCCTTTATTTCCAGTAGATGGCAGCATTGAGCGGCGTCTCCTCTGTGTGTATCCTGGCCCATTACGGGGGTTATTTAGGCTGTGATCACCTCACGGCCTGAACTTGACCTGCCCTCTGTCCTCCTTTGCTGTTATTTAACGTAACTAAAAGTTTTTCATTTTAAAGCATTTTGTGTGCAAGTTCTGTTACCCTGAATGGTACAGATGTGATGTGGATTTCAATCTCAGAGCAAAATGCTGTAAAACAAAATTAATGAATTGAAATTAAAAAATGTCTCACGGACTAATCACACGCAAACCGTGTAGATTATTAATATATTGTAATTTTTACTTTTTCACGATTTCCTTTGCAACTATTATGATAAAAGTGCAAGTGATAGAGGAATTGCAACACATGTAAATATGTGTGTGTATATATATATATACATACATATATATATATATATAAAAACACAAAATAAAATATCACACAGTCTCAAGCAATTTTAAAAGATGTGAAAAAAAACAAAAAGGATTTCCAGCAACACATTTCTTAAAAAAGACATGTTGTTGACACTTCAAATTACACTAATAGCCATATCAAAATTTATTTCTTAGAGATGACTTTACTAATATATTTCTTTAATTTTAAAAAATGTTTTTCATGTATTAAGTTATTAAAATTTCTGATTCAAACCCAATAATAAAAAAAAACGGACATGTTTGTTGTGTAATGGTGGTGTGCTCAAGCCCTGTCCTGTTTTACTGCACTGGCTAGTGCGCATAAGCTATGACAATGAATCTGAATTGTGTGTTAGCATACGTGCGTGCGTGTGTGTGTGTGTGTGTGTATGTGCACATCCAGTCTGTCGCATTGGTGATAACAGCTTCTTTTTCTCTACCGAGTGTCGTCTCCTGAACTTTCCATCCAAGCGGCGGGATGGAGGGACGCATGCCCTCCTTCCATCTGCCCACCCTCCACCCACCACCCTCCCTGCTCACACGACCTTGACTGTGAATTATGGGATATCCTGCCACCCTACAGTGTGCAGCCACCCGGCCTGGTATTGCAACAGTCGAAACAATACGACTGGGTGGATAACATGGTCGAAGGGCGGGTGCCTGAGAGATGCAGGAGGAGGAGGAGGAGGAGGAGGAGGAAAGATGCTTCTTGAAGGCGCCGTTGCCATAGGTAACCTGGATCTGTGCCAGGAGAGGGGAGCGAACCATTTGCATGTATTCAAATCTTGCATGAATAATTCACTTTGAAGCCCCTGCTGGAGCAATGGCAGACAATAGCTGCTCACACACATACATGCATGACACAGGGTGAGAAATGCACACAAAAAAAAAAGAAATGCAGCATTTTGGCACACACATACACAGCTTAGAGAGGGTATGAGAAAGGTGAGTAGGCTGTACTGACTGAGGCCTTTATCCGGTTGGATTCCAATGTGTTAAGAAAGTGTAAAATAATTCTGCACGCATTTCAGACGCAGCTCCACGTGGTCGATGTGTGTAACCGGACGAAGAGGCCGTTTGACTTTGAGATTACATTGCGGGATGTCGGAGCACAGGCTTAGCGGAGGACGCGCGGTAAACACATCCACGCCAGCTCACATCCACACCAGCTCACACCCCGAGCTGCGGCGCCTCGCAGAAGCAACGCTGGCTGGGATCCAGCCTCCATCACTTTGAAGGCCCCGTCCCGCGTTAGCTTCTCGAGCGCCCGACTCGACGGCAGCTTTCATAAATTCACCAGCATTAAAATGCCTTGAGGGATGTTTTATCTAACATAAACTGGCCCGTAAATGCTTCCCCGTAAACTTCCCTTAAAAAAAAAAAAAAAAGCCAAGAAACGGGCGAAGAAAAATAGCTAATCACGCCGCCGCCGCTGTAAAACTCAGCTACAGACTCTCCATGCACCTCCATGCTGATATTTACAAGTGCTATAGGATCGTCGTCCCCTCCCGCCGCTCCCTCTCCTCATAGCTCAGTCTTGTTAATTTTATAAGATCCAGCATATTGCCACTTATCGGCTGGCAGCGTTGTAAAAGCTCTGGGGTCAGTGCATTACTGAGCTGCTGGGCTCCGCTCTTCCATTAGAGGGAGTGTTCAGGCTGCGTTGGCCTTCACTCAATCAAATCCGGGCTCCAAACGGCTGCTCAAGGTGCAGATGAGGGGGCACACACACACACACACACTCACACACACCGACACCGCTTCAATCCCGGGTTGTAAAACCATAGTACGCATAAATCTGAGCGCATAAATCCGGGCACCTGCACAAACACGCACACACAAAGTATGCGCTTGTCACCTCCACTCACAAGCCCAGAGGCGGTTAACACATTCATTTGCATGGAGCATTTAAAGAGAGCAAATGTATAGGTGTATGTGCTTGTACCAACGCTGACATTTCCACCGCTTGGCATTTAAACAGATTCAGCACCAAATGAGTTGTAGGTCCCCCCCACTCCCTAACACACACACACACACACACAATCTCTGGATCAGGTGAAAGAGATGAGAGGTGCAGCCCACAGCAGAGAGCAAGAGGAATAAGAATCGGAGCGTGCGGCCAATTTAATAGAGATGCCAAAACAGAAATGTAAATAGGAGTTGTGCTTTCGCGCGCACGCAGCAGCGAAATTATTCTCCACAGTCAGTCGGGGAATTAGGTCAATTTTTATGCCACCGCCTGTCAAGGTAGTGTCAAGGTCACAGCAAGTTGAGGACGAGTGTCGATGTGAACCGGAATGCTTTCATTTCCGAGGAATGTCATAGAAAAAAAAAACAGCTGCCTTCGTTTTCCTTCGTTTCACCGTCTTCCAGTTGTCTGTGATGCTGCAGGGCTTGATTCGTGAGAGCATTTGTATTTTTAAAAAAATGTTACTGCCTTAAATGAAGCGTCTTTCAAATGAAGATCATTTCATTCATGATTTATTTATGATTTTATTGTGAGAAGGTTTTAAAGTTCCATTGTCTGTTTATATAACTTACCATTTCTGTGCAAAGAAAGGGGCCTGTGCCCATTTATAAACATGTATGTGTTTCTGCCAGGGTGTGTGTGTGTGTGTGTGTGTGTGTAGTGGGTGGACGGACGATGGGAGAAGGCTCGGACAGACTTTGCATGTGAATGGCCCGGGTCCTGTGAACCTTCTGCTCTCTGTGTCCGCATTCAATGGCATCGCTGCAGTTAGCATGACAAACTAGGCTCCAAGTTCTCGGACTTCTTAATGCGTCCTGCCCCCACCCCCACCCATCAGCCCCACCCATCCATGTCCTGGCCCCACCATAACAATCCTCCTTACCCTCAACTTGCTCCTCTGTGAGCACTGTGGGCTGAGCCCACACATTTTATGAAGTGTCTGGGTGGCGAGGGGGTGGGGGAGGTGGCAACCAAGTTCAGGGGGGGAGGGAGGGAGGAAGATGGCCACCACAAACTCACAAATTAGATGCACAAAGCTGTAAAGGATGAGAGAAAGTCATCATCTCTCTTTTTTTTTTAACATTTTAAATTTACCTAAATCAAAACATGTTAGGAAACAAAATCCACTTCATTCTTGGTCACATAACAAATCTTTATTAGCCCCCCTCCCCTTCAATTTTAGTGTACACTTACTTCAGCCATCACAGGTGGATGTGAGAACAGTCACTGGGGTCTGAAATTAGAACGCTTACATAAGAATTTAATTTTGTGTGCGTGCATGCTGGGATGGAGCGTGAGTGGGCCACAGCCGAACTCCTCCAACTCTTTTGGCTGCTGCTGCGTTCACGCCGAGCGAAGGCATCAACGTGCACACACGCAGCGCGCAGTGCAAACAAATGCACTTACTTTGTTGCACATTTTTGAAATGACTGTCAGTGATTTGGCCCCAGCGCTCGTTAAACCTCTAAACCGCACCGCGGTGTCAGTATGAGAGAGATAACCACAGCTAACAGTGGACTGAGTTGTGTGGCCGCTTGCTTTGCACCACGGTGGGTTAAATGCACCCCTGTTAATAACAATTACTATTTTAGTTCTTGCTGCGTTTGTGCGAATGGCCTCTATAAAAAAAAAAAAAAAAAAAAAAAAACACACATACACTCATCACTCCTGAGGGCCTCTCCTGAAAAAAAACCCTCCACGCTGATGTACGCTGACGAAGGGCGATTAAGATACTACTTAATGAGGCCGGTTTGGGGGAAAATTAAATCCTGCTCTATTTCTGAGGACATTAATAGCAGACATCGTGGGGAGCAGTAATATTCAACCGCGGTGGAATTAAAGATGTCATAAAAGCATCCCTTCTGAATATGAAATTGATGAAAAACTAAAATAAACCATTAAAACATGCCTCTTATTGTTGTGAGTAATCTAAATGCAATTTGGGGCAGGATAGTTTATTTTGTGATTTGTGTTATTACAGTAAAATAATTTAATGTGTCCGCTGATTTGTTATTTTCTCCCTCTTTGTGTAACTCATTACGTCTCTGTGTCTTTCAATGCTGCTCGTGGCCTTGTGCATAAATGTAAAAAACAATCAGTTTATTTTGTTTTTAATGGAAGCTCATAATAATAATAATAATAATAATAATAATAATAATGATAACAACAATAATAATGATACTAATTTATTAGAGCTTAATGGTGCGAATAAAAATGTGTGTTGCAAAAATACAATTATTTCAAACCGTGTGCATAAAATCCACGATTCACTGCAGCAACACTGGTCATTCAAAACCAGCGAACGAGTGAAACTGTGCGCTCGCTTCCACGTGACACTGTCTTTGTCTCGCTTTGTCTTGTTTAAATGCGGCGAAAACACTCACAAACACAACACACACCGTCCCTGTAATTGTCCTCATTGTCTTTGGGGTCACGGAGGCTTTGTGCAGCCCTGTCCTGTCCTGCTGCTGAAGGCCTTTGTGCGGCTGAAGGCCGAGGATGTTAGGGACCCTCCATGAGCAAACAAACAGCAGGGTAATTAAAAGACAATTAGCTGAAGCCATGAGGGTTTATTCAGGTCAATGATGGGCTGTGTTTTTTTTTTTTTTGTTTGTTTTTTGTTTCTTTTTTAGAGCTGCTGCAAATCAGTGCAGCTGACAGGTTAGACGGACGGCGTCTGTGCTGAGCACTGTTAGTGTGTTAACTTTAGTTTGTAGAAAGTGAAACATATACGCTCGCTTGCCAGTTCATTAGGTACACTTGTGGAAGTGGCTGCATTGTAATGTAAAAGTCCTGCACTGAAAGCATTAGTTTAAATGACTCTGTTGACTCAGCTGTTCTCACAGTATTTTTTTTTTAATTCAACACAAACTCCATCCTCCGAAATAATCCTACATTTGATAAACCACATAAACTGGACATTATAAATGCCACGAAGCTGAAGCAGTGCAGTGTTATATTTATTGTTAATGTGTCTCATTTATTTATTTTTATATATGTGTGTGTGTGTGCGTTTTATTCACTATATTTCTTTGGAAGTCTGGGCATTTTATAGCGATCAGAAAGGAAAGAGAAAGATAAAGTGTACAAAATAAATATGTAACACAAGCAGTAAAATGAAAGCAAGGTATTCTTTTTTTGTTCTTTCTGTTTTACGCTTGTCTTCACATTTGCCATCGGGAGGGAACAGGCCTCGCTGTCAAGAGCTGTGCACTGTACACAGACTTTATGTGACATGATCCGCAACTCTATCTATAGGTGTTATGGTATCATTCCCACCATTAAAGAGGTTTTCCACCTTCCCAATGACCTCCGCCTCGCCTCACAGGACACAGAAAACGACCTGCTGGCAATGTCTTTCACTGTACAGAGGGCACGCTGAAATGTGTGTGTGTGTGTGTGTGTGTGTGTGTGTGTGTGTGTGTGTGTGTGTGTGTGTGTGTGTGTGTGTGTGTGTGTTCGGACGGCTGGTCACTCCGTGTACAGCGTCTTCAGAAAGCCTCCAGCCTGTAGGGCCCGGCCTTCTCCCCGGTGAGAGTGGGGGAATCTAGCAGGGCCAGTAAGCATGTATATCAGGCCATCTCACGGCTGGCTGGACACTCCCTGGGTGGCCCACCGTGGTCAATACTGCACTGGTGACTGGACACACAGAATGGGATAATCTCCTACTTTCTTTCAGGGTCATGGTGCGCACACACATACACACGGAGACCTCCTTTTATGCCGGCGTGGCCATGGAGGCTTGCCTGGTCCTAATTTCTGGTCAGGGCCCCGTCAGAGGGAGGCCGAGGGCCGGGGAGTCCGGAGTGAGCAAAGGGACAGTGGTGTCGGGTGGAAAGCAGGGGGCTAGAGGGGAGCAGGGAGCCCATTTCAGCCGGAGCAGTGGAGCACACTGGGGGCACTGGGGCATCACCTCTACCCACTCAAAAGGAGAAACAAAAGGAGGTGTGATCCCCACATAAAAACAGGAGCAATGATGTGTGTGTGTGGTTATGAGTGTGTATCACTGTTCAGAGTTTCCTTCAGCTCCAGCAAGCCCTGCTTCAACACCCCTGCTGCTAACACACAAAGGCACCTAATTGACACTACAGATTTAGGCCGCTAAATTTAACCGTTCCTCTTCCAACGCTTCAGAAAACGCTGGAATGATCTGAGTAATGGAAGCGAACACGCTCCTACGACGTCCTCTAACGCATCTTAGACGTGACTCTCATATGGTGCATCGGTGCTGTGTTAGCCCTCTCCTGAAGGGAGTGAGGGACTCACATTTTTGTGTTACTGTCATTATCTCCAAAAAACACCAACAACATGTTGTTGACTGTTTCTCAACACTTTACAGCTTCATAATCCTGTTTGTGGTTCTCAGCTGCGAGGCTACTGGTCCCTGTCAAAGACTTTTTTTTTTGAGCAGATCATAAATATTTTATTAACAAATAATTTCCTGAGCTGTAGTTTTTATTTTTTAAAAAATTTTTAGACAGTGGCAACCCAACCGGAGTGAACAGCACATTTTTGATGGTGTGGGATTAATATGTAGGGAAGTGTCACCAAGACACAGTCAAGAAAATAGGAAAAAGTGTACACAAATAATGCATATATAATAATGCATAAATAATGAAACAGAGAAGACAGTTTTTCATTTCACAAATTAACCTTTATTCACAATATTTATCACATCAAAACAAGACGGGCAATCTCATCGACTGTTTTACGAATAAGTCGTTTCATTACACTGTGGAAAAGATGACTGAAATGTGTATGTGTGTATAACATTTCAAGTGAAGAGGAAAGTAATTCAACTGCAGCAAACTACTGTTGAACCATTTTACAAATAGCTGAATGTAAATTACAGAGTGAAAGGAGGACCCCTTGGGGTCTCATCCAATCTCTGACCTAAAATTGGTCTCAAACTTGGTAATTCACATCTAATGAAACTAATTTTGGAAAAATATTATTCGGCGGTTCCATTTTACACTCTAAGCCGCCCTTAAATTGATGCAGCCTCTAAACTTACCTTTCAGAAGCGGAGAAGACTTACCGGTTCACGTCCACAAAGACCGCAGACAATCGAGACGGGTGTCAGTCAGACTCTAATGATGTTTGTCTAAGTGACTGTTCTTGCAGGTGCAGAGGTGACTTTTTTCCATATGCGCCCAAGGCTAAACATGTTTAAAGGAACTGGCTAGAGACAGCGCATGTGCTTTGTTACTCGGGCCCCGATGTTGGAAGCTCCGTTGCCGCTTTTCATCTCCGTGGTCGCTTTTACTTCCTTTTGGTTGCATCTGCAAAGACACAAAAAAAAAACAGAGCAATTAGTCAAAAGAAGATCGTGCAAATTGTGCAATTAGTCCAGTGATATTCATTCAACTCTCAGTGTCATTAAGTAAACGTTAAATAAACGTTACACAGGGATTTCCTGTGGAGGAGCAGGAGCAGTCAGGCGGAGATTGAAGATATCTTTGTTTGAGTCACACGTACCATGATCTCTGCATATGTCTAGCGAGCATGACGCTGCTTGTGTCATTGCCCCCTCCTCTCCCAGACATACTAAACTGTTACTGTTTACAAAAAAGGGGGGAGGCTGCACATAGGTGCACGTACACGTGTGCCTGCGCGTTTGCTTGTGCATCTATCAGCTGTCTGCATCAATGGTGTGCATGACCCCTGAGCTAGCAGACAGTCATGGGTCAAAGGTCAAGGTAGAGCCTGTCTGGGCTTCCTGGCTGACCCCGACGCCCGCAGCACAAACACATACAAACACAAACCGCAGGGGGGGATGGGCTGCCCCCTATCAGACTAATATCACCTCTGGGATTAGGATCCAGACAGAAATACATTGACCCCGAACGCACGCACGCACACACACACACACACATCCACGTTGCCTCAGACGCCGGATCTGCTTGGTCATAAAACGGACTCGGGCGTGCGCCGAGTTAAAGAGGAGAGCAGCGTCATCATAGCAGGCGGAGGAAGATGCTAACACGGTGCTAGCTAGCGGCTCTCGCAGGCGCACAGAGGACACCGGAGAATGTGTAAGGAAGCCCTGATAGTTTAAAAATGTGAAGGATGTTACACCAGGTGAACAAGCGTAGTATGCTGCTAAAGCCATGTAGCCGCTGTTAAATGTCAAATGCTTTAGCTCTGATGTAGCCGCAGGAAGCGAGAGCCCAGAGCACCAATCTGGATAAAACAACATCGTCGGCGTGCCAAGCGCTCGCAAGAAGAAAAAAAATCACAAATCAAAGAGAAGTGAGGCTGCAGGATCTGAGCACAGAATGAAACTGAAAAAAAAAGGTCAAATTCGGAGGAGCTGACGGGCTTCGCTGCTAGGCCATCGGGAAAACTCCCCAAATAAGCCTGAGTGTTAAGCCTGCTAATCCCCTGTATTATTGCAACATCTGTGAGGTCTAGTGAGGCTCTGCCAGTGATTACCAAGACAGATGTAAACAATATCCTGGCTGAAAAGAGGAGAGGAGAGGAGAGGAGAGGAGAGGAGAGGAGAGGAGAGGAGAGGAGAGGAGAGGAGAGGAGAGGAGAGGAGAGGAGAGGAGACATGGGTAAGAAACCGCTGGTAGGATAAGAAAAGCAGATAGAGAGAGTGAATGTGGAGAATATAAAGCGAGTAAGGTGGGAAGGACTGTGTCAAGGGATTTAAGAGAAAAAAGGAAGAAAGGGAAGTGTAAGATTGACAAAAGCAGAGGCATAAGGGACTGTGATTTGGGGGAGAAGTTGGAAACACAAGACAGGCTGATAAAATACAGTAGATGGGGGAGGTGGAGGGAGACAGAAGGTGACAGAATGAGGGGAGCAGATTGGGAGATGGCAGACCTGGGGCCAGGCGTGCCCCGACCGTCTGACGAGACACCAGGGAGACGTGCCTAATTTATGCAGAGTTAGACCGAGGGGCTGCGGAGTGGAGGGTGTCTGGGACCCCTTTCAATAGCCCTGAGAACTGAGGGGAGCAGCTATGGGTGCTAGCCGTGAGAGAGCAAGTGGGGCATGGGGAGAAGAAGGGGGGATGGGGAGACGTTTTTTTTTTTTTTTTTTTTTTTCGGGAGAAACAACAAGGGGGTTGGAGGCTGCTCTCCCTGCTCAATTCAGAAGAGGCTGTCCGTCTGACGTCCCATTAAGGTTTGGGACAGGGCATGGGGAACGAGGCGATAAAGGGAAGCGGGAGGATAGGAGGAGGAGAAGAAGGAGGAGGACGAGATGCTACCCCCCCCCCCCCTCCCCTCCCACCAACTCCAGTCTACTTCTCCAGTCTGGCCACCTATTAGATCCACAGGGCTGTCCGTCTGCTTCTCTGCATACTAATTCCCCATTACCACAGCCTTGAACGTGAGCAAAGACCGGAGTGGGATTAAATCAGAGACAAGTAGCAGAGCTGATGGGCTGTCTGTATGAGTAGGTGTAAGAGTGCTTCAGCAGTCAGACACACAGGTCCAGTGGGCACACTGCGGTTTGCTGCTGCCGGGGCGGCCCGATAATGATCATTTTCGGCATATTTTACTCAGGCTGAATATCTCACACTTTTATTGTTATTATTTTGACAACGTCTGCGACTGAAAGTGGTCGCCTTGCCTCGCAACCTGTGTTCACATTTCGCGTTGCCCTCATTAGGGGCAGGAAAGGTTATGTAGAAATTTTGTCATTCAGTGGTGACAGTGACAAAACAGAAAGTGCCTTTCAAGTTGCATTTTCAGTTTGAGAGTCTAAAAGCCAAATGATTTTTTTTTTTTTCAGATTTTTTGTTTTGTTCAATAAATTAAGATCAACACAAAATATGAGCAAAAATATCAATATCAGCTAATGTCAGCCTTTAAAATCTCCTGGCAGTTTCACAATGAGTCTGAGGACTGTATGCTTTGTGTATGTGAATCTTGGCTGATGGCCAAGTGATTCAGTCAGTGTGTGTGTGTGTGTGTGTGTGTGTGTGTGTGTGTGTGTGTGTTGTTTGAGAGCCAAGCAGGAAGCAGAACGGACAGCCCGGCCGGGTGATGGTTGAGTCTGGTGATGCAGGCGGACAGTTTAATGACAGTCCTCACCTTCTAACATACAGACCAGTGCGCGCTTGCAGATGTACACGCGGCGTGTGACACATGCACACATACGTGTGATATATGGCGTGACGTTTTTTCTGAAAAAGACACCAGGACCGGCGAAAATGAAAGAGAGAGAAGTCTCCCTGTGTGTGACCCTGGAAAAAATAACTGCGGGGCTTGGAAATGGCTTCCACGCACTTCTTTTTGTACGCCACTTTAGCCTGTTAAAAATAAACCGAGCTTGTCCTTCAGCACAGATGACAACAAACGCTGCATAAATATGCGGCGGAATATTAGAATTAATTGTCAATGTCGTTGTGGCTGCAGAGAGAGAGAAAAAAAGCTGAAAGCCATTCACCGGTTCAACAGGAGCTGGGTTCTTTGTGCTTTTTTGTGCCAAGTTGTGCCTGGTCACGGCCTCGCATCTTATTCAGCGGGACCTGCTCAGGTCCGGACTTGAATTTGGTGCCCAAACAAAGACATAGAGCCGCCTCATTAAAAAAACATGTCATTGGATCAGGCCCAGGCTGAATTGTGTGATTTTCCCTCCTACCATAAGTGACCGTGACTGAGCGTTGGGCTGAATGAGAGGCCGGATAGAGGCCTACCAATGGAGCGCCACGCCACATCCCTATGGGAACCACCCCCTCGCAGAAGGGGGCACATTTAAAGCTTTGTTGGTCTGTTAACACAGCTTTTTAAAAAGCCTCTTTATGGACTCAGCTAAGCAAACTGCAGCGCCTGGTTTTCTTGTGACAGAAGGACAAAGTTAAAAAAAAAAAAGACCCTTACTGTAACCAACTTTAAAATAATCACAGAAGAACGTTTAATTTTAATTTGAGAAGTATTTATATTCAAAGCTAGAATCAGATTTTTAATCATTCAAAACCAACCTCTGCAGCATCAAAAAGTAAAGACAATATCATCCCACGAGCATGAATCCATACACCTGCTCTGGTTGCGTCTAGTCACCAGAGAACTGAACTTTGCAGTAGTTGTATGCAGCGTTCCCGGGTCATTGACTAACTGCATAGTCTCACTGTGTCCTCTGATACAGCCAGCATGCACACTCACCCAGCGGACTACAGCCAACCTGCAGCCAAAACAATAGGTTTGTGTGTGTGTGTGTGTGTCACAAACACAGTCCTGCCTGGGAAACCTGGGCTTACTCAGTCTCACAGGGCGCCCGGGACGACAGTGAAATGAATAACAATGAACTTGCTGAGAGTCAAGTTCAGAACATTAGAGATGAAGCGGAGCCGAGGAGCACAGTCGCACAGAGCCGCGTGCATAATTGTGTCAACACGCTCAGGAAATATCTCAATACGGGCAGATTGCCGGGCTCCAGAGAGGAGCACCCACCAAGATGAAAATGCACACATGCACACCTCACCTCTCCTCTAGTCTCTCTCCCCCTCTGCCTCTCATCCCCCTCCCCTTTCCCATCTCGCCCTGCGCACGCAGCGAGGACCCCGTCCCCGCTATTCCATCGCTGTCTGCTGTGCGCCTGATGAAAAAGCGAAGCGACATAGGGGGTGCACATGCCTAAAGGCAAGAAAACGCACATTTGTAAATCACAGCAGCAATATAAACACAAGGTTTAATAGGGGTTTCTCGGGCACGTTGCCAGGGGTCCACCTCGCCGCGTGCTCCATCAGCCGTGCCGCACGTTTCTCCAGCCTGCTACAGGACAGGACGCGACCGAGCAGCCTCCGCCGGGATGATGGTCTGGCTGGAAATGCATCTGAATATATTTACATAAAGACCGGGGTATGTTGACAGAGGCCCTGCTGAGAATGCACTGCGCCCGACACTGTCCCCCAAAAATCCGAGTAATGATTGAAATGTGCTGTGAGGGAGGGGGGGGGGGTTGGCTTAAAATGGGAAATGATCGCTTTATTCCGAGGGAAAAAAGGGGGAGTCTGCTCAGCGTTGACTGGCCCCCCGTCATGTCAACGTATCGGCAGTTTATGTGAAGAAACAAATGCAGTCTGCAGCCGAGATTGAGACCTTACCTGGCAGTGAATTACAGGAAGTGATTTTGATCAACAAAGAAATCACTCAAATAAAACTGCATCAGTATAAGCAATCAATGAAAAGCCCAATATACAATGAATATCTTGATTACCATGTATTCCTCCATAATCTCAAAGTAATAAGACGTTGGTGAAAGACTGTTTTCTTAAAAATTACTGAAACTAGAGAGATATGGTGCACAATAAGGCAATGATATCTTAAACACAAATTCGCATGGAAAATTGGAAAAACTTGTGTTAAAAACACTGCACAGTCATTTTTTTCCCCGTCCATTTGGGACCAATAAAAAGTAGAACGATTTCAAGACAGATATCGGACCCGATTTCCAAACACACAGACCAGATATTTCAGCTGCAGATTGCATTAGAAGATAAACTGGGCAAGATTTTACCGTAACGAATACGGAGAACGCGGGATTCCCGTCGTCTTTTAATCAAATAAATGGGATGTAAAGGCGAGCCTGTGGCACGGGGCGGCTTTTGGAGTGAGTGCTTTAATTCAGAAAATAAAAACGGCCCGGTAGCTGAAGGAGTGCCGACGGAGCTCAGTGATAAACCTCTTGCAGATATAGTCAGCTAGCCAAACCATCCTGTCAGATCAGAGCCTGAGGAGAGGCGGAGGGGGAGAGGGAAGCTGCGAGAAGGGGAAGAGAGCAAAACAGGGGTGAGAAGGGTCAGCAGGGAGGAAAGCTAAACCCCAGAAGCAAGCAAAAGATTGGGTGTGTAGTGCATTTATATTTCAGCATGTGTGTGCGCGCATGTGTGCGTGTGTGTCAACCCCAGCTGGGTAGACATTTACTTGACATGCTGATAGGGATTTAAGCAGTGGGTGGGTGGTGTGTCTGACTAAGGTGAGTGAATGAGCAGAGAAGGGGAGCTGGTGGGGATCGTAGGATGATGGGAGGAGGAAGGAGGGAAGGAGGGAAGGAGGGAAAGGGGGGGGGGGGCGTTGGACCAGACCAGCAGAGGGGCTCGCAGAACTGCTGTTACTAAGCTTGATTTCAGCGCGAGTTGAGACGATTAGGAGACAGAGGCAAAAATGAGGAGGAAAACGGGGGTGAAGGAGGCGGGTTTTTGTAGGAGAACCCTCCAGGCTATGGAGGAGAAGGGGGACTGGTCTATTGAGGTGATGAGGGAAAGCGGGTCTTTCTTTCAGACAGTCTAATGAAGCATAAGTCCCAAAAGAAGAATGGAGGCAGGCAACCGCAGGGTGGGTTAGCTTGTGCCTCCGCTCCTCCACCGTTCCTGCCCTCTCTGCCTCTGTCCTCTCTTTTTCATCTCCCTCCACATGCCCTCCTTCTCCTCTCCTCATGCGCTGCAGTCCCTCCTCTTAAAGGGCTTACACTGTTTATTTCCAACGTAACGCGGCATAATGTGCCGCAAGCTCACCGGCTCGCCTCTCGGGTGATTTGATGAAATGGCAATGATACAGTGACCCACTGCATTTCACCACTAAAGAGGATTGCTATCGATGGCCGGCCCCATCGAGAAGATGTGACGCGCGGCATATGAAATTAGCGAATGGCTCGGCTTAAGGTCACGCAATCCGCCGCGTCAGAGTGGGAATTTGATTCGAATATTAAAACGCGACGATTTGTCGGGAGTTTTTGCACAGAGCCGGACAAAACACTCAAAGGTGGCACGCGTGTGATGGAAGACGTACGCGTCTGATTGAGGAATGCACATTCAATGAACCCCCGAGCCGACATGTTAAATTACAGGAGGCAGCAGACTGAGACAGACAGGGGAGGGCTGTCAAAGTGTCTGACTGGGTTTGACTGTGTTTGGCTGGGGGGGTTGTTTGACCAGGGGGTTGACGAGGCTGCGGGACTGTTTTCTGGCTCGATTTGGCTCAGGGCCGGCTGGAGACTGGCCAGGGGCTGACTGAAGGGGGTTGGGTTCCCCTGTTTCCCAGCCCAAGTTGTCCCTGGAGCGAGGCAATAAGAAGCAGCTTATAAAATAAGCAAACACGGAGCCAGCTTACAGACAAGTCAGTCACCCAGCCAGCCAGCCAGCCAGGATGAACAGCAGACGAACGGCACACACACACACACACACACACACACACACAGACACGCACACTGCTCTATCCCGCGATGATGACCCCTTCCCCCCACCCCCTCTGACCTTGACCCGAGAGGTCCTTCTAAACTGGTTTCTGAATGGAAGTCAGTGCAGCTGGGGTGTCTGGCCATGAACTAACCGCAACCCCCTTCACCGGCCAGACTCTCATCCCCTAATCATTTAGCCTGTTCCCATGCCTGACGACTGGGACGCCGCCTCTGCATCTGAATGGTTCAATTTAATATTTATGCAGCCGCCGTGGTCTCGTCCGCTTGTTTCTAAGGGCAACAGCAGTGCCGTCCGTGTGTCATATCAATTACACAAACGTTAATTATGTTTTATTTTTGATTCAGGAAGTTACACTCGGGAGTATTTTTGCCACGCTGCTTTGTGTCTCAAATTGCCGTCTGCAGTCTCTCTCAGCGGCCCCTCCAATAAACCACTCAGCCCCGTACACTGTATAATGCATGTGCAACGGTGCAAATGTGTGTGCTCGCGCTCATACACGTCATTCGGGGGGTTCAAACCCCACCACCCTCACATTTTCATTACGGCCAAATCTCAGGCCTGTGTTACACCAGCGTGGCCTTTTGCCAGCGAGCAGGCAGTTTAATCACACATACGGCACTACTCCATTTTCATTTCCTTTTCATACAGCCTCCATTCCACTCCGGCTTCATAATTCTCCCCTCAGAGCTGTCTGGCCCGTCTGAGTGTTTGCAGCCTGTTGAAATGACATAATCAGTGACTTGGATAAATGCCTGACTGTTTTTTTCCTTGAGTCTATAATCAGACTTGGGGCTCAGCGTTGCTGGAAACCACAGCAGCAACAGTCTTCACTTGACTCAGGAATTACTCCTGAAGAAGTGCAGTTTCACATAAGGAATGTGGTCGACTGTCAATGAAATAAATCTGGTTCGGTCTAAGTAATTTGTACCTTGGCAATTTTTTTTTGTCCTGTTCAACAAAAAAATCACGAATACCAAAAAACAATTCAAAGGGTTTTTTTTTATTATTATAATTTATTTTAGAAAATAAGCGTTATTCTAATAGAAAACTGCAATGCTTAAATGTGGAATAAAATGTGAGTGGACGGATTTGTGATAACCTGAGGTGAACGACCTGTTCAAAATAAAATACCACTAGATTTTAATAGAGCATTTCATTACCAGGAAATACCCCCCAAAAAACGCTAAATAAAAAGTGACCATTTCACCTTGTGCGGTGATATCAAAGCACGTCCTGTTTTTATATTCCGCATTTTGAATGATACGCTGGCGTGAAACAGAAGCTGATTCATTTGGCCACGCCAGAAAAAAGAAAGACGTGTGAAACAGGCCAGGATGAATTGAGCGATGGCTGTAAATGCTTTCAGCAACTATTACTTCAGAGGGTGGACCACATTCAATCAATACCTAAGCAAATAAAAAGCAATGGGCAGTCAGAATGAGAAAAGCTGCAGCGGAGTAGATCACACGCACACACACAAATGAAGAGACCACATTTAAGGCACTCCATGAAGAAAACACACCTCCACATTCCTTGGTTTAATAACAGTTGGGGTCACATAAGAATGGAGGTGTTTTTGGTTTTCCCTAGTGCTCGTGGTTCGCACATTTGAAAAGATCAAAAATGATTTAATGAGAATGACTTTTTGTCTTTCACAAAATTCATAGCACAGGAGTGTAATACTTGATATCCATGATTTAGACCACATTATAAATTTAAAATGGGAGTAATACGCACAGATTATATAAGAAAGAAATCCATTTCAGAAAACACCTTCAAACTGTTATTAAGGCAAGAATAAAAAGAGTGAATACTGTCATTCAAGCACTTCACAGAAACTAATGCAGCGTGTCCACCTAAACTACGGTCTACTACTACATTGCCTGTTGTCTGGATATTGAATTATGCATAATTGCAGCCGTGCAGCAACACACATGGCCAGAACTGTCATTAGCATAAAAGCTTTCTGCAGGATAAGGCGTCTTTTTTTTTTTTTTTTTTTTTTTTTCCTTTGGGTAAGTGCAAATGGACACATGCAAGTGTGTGGCTCCATACAATAAGGACATGCATGTTGCAGTTTTGGCAGCTGATTAGCCTATTATTATGTTCTTCTGTTGAACTGTATAATGTATGATCTCGCTTGTAATTTTGAATATGCACTTATCGTCCTTGTTTAGTCCCTCCTGATGCAGACGAAGACTTAGCACAAACACATCGTGCAACATGATTATAAAGAGATGACATAGACACTGTTTCCATTTCAAAGTAATCATTCACATGCAGTTCTGTTGATTTAAATGCTCAAATGACTGGATAAATTAAGCACGTTTAATCGGGCTCGCTGTGGATGTTGCTGCCTCGCTGCCAGTCACGCGCTGAGAGCTGATTTGAGCCCACCTGTGTTCTTGACTGACATTTCCCCCCCACAAAGGGATACAGTAGCCTGCAGCCACTCCAGGCTAACTACAGCGGGCCCTTCATACTAACCTGCTTCAGCAGCTTCCACCTCAGCCCCATCAGTGTCACTCTGAGCTGATTAGACAGAGAGGCCTGATTAAAACCGCCTGAGTCTGATAGAAGAGGTGATAACGGGGGTGAACCAGCCTTACGTGGACGACTTACAAAGGAGATTTATAGCACTAATCGCGACATAATTCTAAGGGGGGAAAATGCTGCCTGTAGTTTACCACAACAATATTACGTAGTCATGGTATGACAGTCCTTAATACTGCCATCAGGGTTATGTTGAATCTGAAGGCTGGTTATTTATTTCAATGTCAGAGCCTCTGTCTGCGTGTCTTACACGTCTGTCTGCTCACACTTGGCAATTATAATTACAAGCACATAATGAGAACAGCAAGAAAAAACCCAGGCTCAAAAACTGGTGTCTCCAGCCTCCACTGCGAAGTTTAAGGCTACACCATCACAGGCCGACAACAGATGGTGTACAGCGGGTCCTCGGCGGATGGTAGCCTATTTTCAGGACATAGACAATTCACCAAATCACTCTCTCCAGTAATTAGCAGTGACAGGTGAAAACAGCCACGAATGCCCTGGGAGCCGACAATGAAACGGACAATTGCGCAAACTCGCACGACTGCGGAGCGCGGAGACACACACAAACACAAACACAGGCATGTTGTTGGACAACAGCCGCAACAGAGGATCCATCAGCACAGCTAATGCCACATTAAGACCATAAAGCACCAATACATCTCCTGCCCCACGTACACAGCGCGTATCCTGCTGCTTCTGCACTGATACCCCTGATCCCCCAGCGCTTTGACAAGGCGTAATAAAGCCTGTATGAAGCGCTGCATTGTGTGGGGAGAACACAATGTTGCATGCTGAGTGCTGTGAGAAGGGCGTACACCGGTGGGTCCCACGGCGCAGCAGCGCACCAGGGCCTATAGCAGGGAGTGCTGAGCATGCTAATGAGGTCATTATGTTATGCCTCTCCCGCACTCCTGCTCTCCTTTACAGTGCGGGCTTTGCCTGTCAGAGGAGGCAGGGCACCCTGGTAATGCAGCCAACCACAGATGTCACATATGGCACAATGAGAAGACACATGAGCGTCTCCGAGCGAGCCGCTGAGAGAAAGAAGAGGTGCCGCTCCATTTTCCAGCTAGCATCAAAAGCAAGAAAGCAGCATCGGCGATTTGCATACAGAATAAGGTGAGCTTAAGGAGGAGGAAAGAAAAAAGCGGAGCAACAACGGGCAACATTCATTTGCTAATTGTTCCTGCTGTGTATTCAATCAACAACTGCGTAGGGTTGCGTTTCCTTTCATGCCTCGTACGCTAGCACTATTATTTACAATCGGGGGGGAGGGGTTAAGCATCAAGCACATGCAAAGGCAATTATAAGATATTTGCATAGCCGTTAACAATTAAAGGGCAGATGGCAAACAGCGGGCATTAAAAAAAGCGACCGAGCGCCATCTTGGCTGAGGGAGACAGCTGGCAGACTGGAATCGGCCATTTTGTACGCACGTGTCGCTGCCAGGCGGAGGCGTAGCGAGACGCCAGTCTCTCTCTCTGTGCCAGGAGATTGGCAGGCGAGGAGGAATCGTGCTTTAATACCCTCCCTCGTACAGGCAACAACAACGAGCTCCTCCAGCAGTCAGTGACAGTACGATCACAGCTCAGGGCTGACTCAGGAGATCAACTACAACACGACGTGCCTGTGTTCTCTCCAAAAACACGCGTGGTCCTCTGAGCAGAGATGGTATCTTATCGTAACAGTGTTTGAAGGAGAGGAACTGTACCTCTTTAGTTCAGTGTGGCTATGAGGATGTTTACACTGATCAAAGAATGGTCAAATTATGAAATTAAAGTACTCACCAGCCAGATGGAGTCCTGTGAGGTTTCATTCTTGGGAAGCTCTCCGTCCGTACTTCAGAAGTCCACTCCAGATGTCAGATATGTGCAGCATCTTTTTTGGCACGACCCCCCGAGACCTGAAGTTCAGTTTGGCCCCAACGTGTTTTGCAAAAAAACATCAGAAGAGTGAGCCCTCTTGTGCGTGGAGGACTTTTGTATGGGTGGCAAGTAGAAAGTCAGATGAAGAGCTAAGTAGTATTCTGAGAGGAGGAGGGAGCACGGCACAGGTAAAACTACTGTCCGTTTCATTTCGCCTCTCATTCAATTAGCAACCATTCACCGGCGCAGCCGTGGGATCCCTGCTGCACAGCAGTAAGTGGACTTCAGGTGCTATTTCCCCACACATACTGAGAGAGAGGTATGAAAGCCCAGGCCCGCCTTCCTCCCTTCCACCTTCTAGATCAATACTATGCTGCCATATCCTCTGATGGGAGCAGTTGTAGTGAGGCTAAGAAAATCTAAGGCGAAAAGACAGGTTGTGTCTGATAGAGTGGATGTGAGAAAAAGTTCAAACTGTCCTTTCATCCCGGCTCATGAGATTTCAGGAATATTGCGGGCTACGTGCATGGAAGCGAGGGCTGAGCAGAAGCGGCTTGTGTACCGTTTCAGACGGATCCTCATTCAAACCGTTATGGTGGAATGAATAACAAGAGGGAGGGGAGCTGGGGGAGAAGAGACCTTCGGCGTCCTGTCTCAATCTCCTCTCTCCCTCCCTCGCTGCCTCCGCGTCTCTGACAAAGTTTCATCAAGTGGTGTCGGATGCAAGAGAAAACCTTCTGGCTGAGCCACACACAAAGACCGTCTCCCTCTTCCCTTTTTCTCGGTTCCACACAAACATGTGCATACTCTGACACGCACAAGCTGCGTGTGGGGCGCTTTCAAGGTTAGGGTCCTGGCCCTGGCTGGTGCTGGGACTGCTGGAGAGAGATAGAAAGAGAGACGGCGAGAGGAGCTGGGAGCAGTGGTGGTGGATGGTCCCTGGGCTCCGAGGCCTGCAGGCGGTGCTGGGCAACCTCTGCTAGCCTCTCTCCTCCGTATTGATTTCTGCTGCTCCGCGCTGCTGCACTCTGCCGAGGAGGCTCCTAGCCGGCGGGAACGAGAGCTCGGCTCACCCGCCTCACCTGCCTCTCTCCTGGCTTGGCTGGCCTAGCCTGCCCACTCTGCCGCAGCTTTTGGCTGGCCCCTGCTGTGCTCCCCGGAACCCCTGTACGCAGCGCCGGGGCCACAGGAGGAAGGCAGCCAGAGAGCCCAGGGCGATCCACAGCTGTGTTCACCTGCTCTGGGTTCACCCGCTTCGAACCACCTCCTCGAACTGCTTCCATCCATCTCCTGCTCCATTCTTCCACCCACTCTGCTTCTCTTTTTCCTCCTCCACTGCCTCCTCTTCCTCCCGTTCCCCGCTGTACACAAACAACCAGAGACAGAGACAGAGAAAAAAACAAGTTAATCTTAACTTTCAGCATTTTTTACCCACTCTGAATGTCAATCTCGGTCTTTGATCAGCGAGAAGCCGGGGTGAGAATTCTGGCATCCTCTCTCAGCTGGTAATATGAACCTGCTAACCTTAGAGAGCAGAAACTGCAGGGATTGGAGGCCTGAGAGTTAAGTGTGTCAGGCAGTGAGATACTGCCTGCCAAAGGTACTCTCGGCTATTAGATTGTGATGTGCTGCAGATAGCAAAATATAGCGAGAGTGGGCCCATTATAAAAATCACCACTGCGTCAATAGAATACATTAAAATTATTTACAGGAAAAGTTTTTCTCCAACAGCCACCCTCTTATGCTCTCCCTTATATTGCACAGGCCCGTGGAGTTTTATATTTATTTCCCCTCAATGGTTATAAACAACAAAAGCAGCATTTAAAACCGACAGGATATTTCAAACTACACTTCGCTCACCCTCCTCTGTTTGTGGCACAGTGAGTGTGAAGGAATGGAAATGTTTTGGCCAGACCGGTGGTGCTCTATAGAAACTTTGTCAAAGAAAACATCTCAGCTTTTGTATCATCCAGAATTATTCAAATGGGTTCAGCAGCCCCTCTTCTTATGATAATAGCAGTTGGGGAGGGGGGGGACATTTCTTTGAGGATTCATGGTCCCATTGTGCGCCTCAACAGAGAAAGAGCCACGGCCAAATTCAACCCCCACCACCCTCGCCGCTGCACCGCGCCGCACCAGCCACACAAAATGCCCTCGCCACAGTCACCACGGAGCTACGGCAGCACCTTCTGTCCGCCTCCCTCCACCCCTCCGCAGGCCCAAAGACCAGGCTAAAACCCAATGGGCCGACTGCCAGGGGGAATAGAGAAGTAAAGTGCTGAGGTTTAGAGTTGGTGGGCCGGCAGAGGCTTTGGAAGTTAGAGCTGTCTGTTAGGGAAAGAGCTAAGCGTTGTGTGAGGGGGTTACACAGTTGGGACAAGGGAAGCAAGTTTGAGAGGGGAGGGCGAGGTGAGTTAGGGGGGACATGGATGGGGACCCGGGGTGCGGTGTATGTCTCAGACACAATAATACTATTCATTGGGCTCAGACATGGGTGTTAACTCCCCTCTGACAGAGCACAATGGGACTCGGCGGCATTCAGGCAGCCTTGGTGATATTGTTAGTTCAGGGCTGCATTCTCCCTGCCGCAGGATAGAGCGCCTGCATTGTGCCCGTCTAGGCAGGATGGATGGAGGGAGGTTTGATAGGTGAAAGGCAAAGAAAGAGAGAACAGTACGTCTGTCTATCTGTCAGTGCTGAAGGAGAGAGGGCAGAGGGAACTGTGGGCGGAGAAGGTGGAGGTGGCGGCGCCGGGGGGTGTTTTCACCCCACGGCATTGGAATTGTTTGTTTCGCGAGGAGGAGAAAAAAAAATAAAAGGAGATGAAAAAAAAAAAACGAGCGTGCAATAAATATTACTCAAATGACCAAGTGCTGGGCTAAAGAGGCATTAAAGAGGGCGGGGACGCAGATGGAGCGAGGACAGCACGGTGGCATTTCTACAGAAAGAACAGTGGGTCCGTTCGCTGCTTCAGAGTTCAGATGCATTTTGTTTGTGTGCTTCAACCGAGGGACAGAGAGAAAGATGGGTAGAAATGTGTCTGTGACTCAGGAAGGAGAGGAGAGGTAAAAAAAATCATTCTAAGGGGAAAGAAACTGTGTGTTACATCAGCAAAGTGAGCCATTCAGTGCTGCAGCTCAGAGGTTTTTCCATCCAGACGTAATGAAAATATTTAGAAAAAAAAATGGATGAGAAGATGCAAATGAATGCACATTTTTTGGTCCTGTAATCCATCAGGCAATTAGTCCACCAACTGAACAGCAAAAATGTTTTCTCTGATGAACTATCATTTTTAAACACAAGTATTAATTTGTTCAAACTCTGCTAAGAGGAGTGATGACTTCGCCTCAGGCTCCGGATAAATACCGTGGGCCTTTTTACCTGTTTTCTTAAATCTTAGATTCATTTAATTTTTCCTTGAAAAACAAAAGTATTGATGTCTGCTTTTCAGTACAAGAGCATCAGCCTGATTTAAATAAACATTAAAAAAACAATAATAATAAACAATGCTCACACATGCTCATTTAATCTAATTCATCTGAAGCACTAGAGCCCTGTCATTTTATTTTGCCAATACTAGAGCTGATATAATGTGAGGAAAATGACAAAGATATGAAAGGACACAGTAGGAATGGCTTCACATATCTAATCACTCTAGAAATGACAAACATCCCACATCTGCCCACACACACACACACACACACACACACACACACAGACACATACTCAAGAGTATCACTGCTCCTTCTGCACACAACAACCTGCTCTCATGAACAGTACTTTGTTTGTTTCCCCTCTGGTAAACTCTGACCAACCGTTCCCATAGCAACCTTACCTACTCGTTTCCTAGTGTGCGTGTGTGTGTGTGTGTGTGCGTGTGGAAGCAAAAACAGAGAGAGGTATGTGGGGTAATGTGGAGGTTTGGAGTAGGACTCCGTGATCTTAATACAACAGTGTGAACATCATGACGTACCGAGCGGCGGAGAGGTGGAAATTAAGGGATCACCTGATTTCATGATTGAATTCTTGATCATTCGGAGACGTCAAAAAAGCAACACTCAAAAACTGTAGGTATTATCACACATATACTGCATGTTGCTAGTCTCATCTGCACTCTGAGCACTCTGAAGTCAAACTGGATTCCTCAGATAAGCAAAGAGCCAGCGGTGTGATGCTGGGCTGTCAGGCTAGAGCAGGCCAGGGCATGGCTCCCGTCAGGGGGCTAATGCCCTTCAGGGGTGGCTGAGGTAGTGAGGGTACAGGCCTTTGTCCCTGGTGGGGGGATTACATTGGTCAACCAGCACATACAATGTAACCCCCTCCTGGGATGGGAGGACCAACCTGCTCTCTACCAATGATAGGGGCAGTCAAGTGATCACTAACTTAATTAAGGGCAGGAGAAAGTAAGGGAAGGATGATGCGGAAGACACAGAAAGAAGTTGAGGAGAGGTGGAGGCAGGGGCGATAAGAGGGGGGATACAGAGGAGGAAAAACGGAGAGGAAGAAAGAAGCGCACGGAGAGCACGGGGACACGCTAAAATGAGAACAGGCACCGAGTTAAAAAAGAGAGCAATGGGAAGCAGAGGAGGGGTGGAAAAAGGGCTTCTCTGGCACAGGATTAGGGGAGAGAAGATGAAAGGATCAGGTCTAACAGAGGACAGGAAGAAGGCCAGGAGAGATGGCCAGAGGAGGGAGGCCGGCGACTTAAACTCCAAGCACGGAAATCAAGTAGAAGAGGGTGAAAGAAAAGAGGAAGGGAGCTCATGTGTCCATGACCTCGAGGCACCGGTAGAGGAGTCGCTGAAGGCTTTTCTATAACAGTCGCACAATGTGACAACTCCCTCTGTGTTGGCTATTTATGCCACCGCACACACACACCCATTCAAATGCAATGACAAATGCAGCAGATGATTCTATTAGTGAGGACTTTAATAGAGGATATTTAGGGGACAGTTAGCGGGCTCAGGTAGCATAGCTCAGGTCCACTGCAGACAGATATGGCTCTGCAACACTTAACAACAGGGATTTGGCAGCACTGTTGATTGAACATGCCAAATCCCATTTGTCGGAGGGCTGTGCGCGTTTGTATCGACACTCTGTAACCTTGTGGCTTCGCAAAAGGAGACCTTGCGTGTGTGCGCGTGTGCGTGTGTTTTCCTGGCGGGTGAGCAGCCAGGCAGGTGGGTGGGTGGGTGGCATGCTCCAGCTGGATAAGTGTGTTGGTCTTAGCTCCCCTCCACCCCACATCCATGTTTCTTTCCATCCTTCCACCTTAACACCGCCGTCCGCCTCAATCCCACCTCTTTGCAAAAACGGGTGACAAGAGGGAGACAGAGAGGCTTTCTTAACTCTCCCTTTCTTGCCTTCCCTCCCTCCCATCCTCTCCCGTTTCCCCCCTTTTCCTTCCATCCCCTATGGTAGAGCTGCCAGACAGGAGCGCTCAGCAGCCCTCCGAACGTTATTGATCCTGAGAGCAAGTCGGCCGGGGAGTTGGTGTCTCTCCATCTCTCCTCTCTCCATCACGGCCTCATCCCCCAACGCGGCTCGCAACTTTTTCCTCCCTCACTGCTTTCCCGCCTATACTTCATTTATCAAGGTTAAAGAACTCTTATAAAAAAGGGAAGAGGGGGTCGCCTGGATGTTATCTGACTTCATGAAAGAAATCCCCCTAGGCCACTCCACTAGAAGGAGGATGCTCTTCGGCAGACCCAACTCTGCGCACACACGCAAACACACACAACGCACGCTGGCACCAAGCAGCGGCCCACTCGCACACAGTCAGAAATAGAAAGTAGCGTGTCCAGTTTGGTGCACAGCAACAGGACAATCAGGAATAGAAATGAAGAAGATGGATGGGAGGGAAAAGGAGGAAATGAAAACGTCAATGTGAGTTACCCAGCGAGGTCAACTACAAATACGCTTTCTTGGAAGAGTTTGCAAGTTGTAACTGATGTTTACAGTTTAATGGTTTCTAAGTCATTAGCAAATTAGTCAGTTTTTACCTACAGAGTTTAAGTGGCCTAACTGAGGAGTTAAAAACACCAGCTTGATTCAGCATATTAGCACAAAAGTCGCATCTGTAGCTAAAGCAGCAGGAGTTTAAATAAACTGTGATGAAGTAAACTTGATTAAATAACTAATAACACTTGTGAATAAAAAGCGTGAATATCGGTTTCATTTCCTGTCTTGTACAGCAACGTCCACCTCCCCTTAGTTACTGTTGCTATGCCTGTTTAAGCTACCGCTAACCATTAAGTAGCAAATTTACTTCTCAGAGTTCTTCCACACTTCTTTGAAATTATGACACAGGGCAGACAAAAAATGCTCATCTTTTCTGGCTACTTAATGCAGGCTGAAATAATTGAAAAAACTAAATGCCTGACGAGCTGTAGCTAGCTAAATAATTATGGCTAATTAAGCTAGCGTTAGCTCGTGAGTTAGCTGATAACGCTGTAGCATACCCTGTATTTTAATGTTTTCAGCTGGCTAATTTCAAAAGAGTAACACACTAATAATTAAGTTTTAAATTTGAGTATTGCACTTCAATACAGTAACAATAATATACCTGATATATAATAGTAATAATAATGCAATTTTTATTTAATTTGCTCTAGCAAATAAATTACTATTTAACACAGCTTGAAAGTGGTACCAAAGCATGCACAACAGAACTGAATAAAGAAGTGTGCCTGAAAAGTAATTTCTCTCAAAGCCACTAGTCCTGTACATTTTGGGCCTCATAATTCATCGGTGAAGAGCATACAGTTTCTGCATTTCCAGCCTTTGAGAGACTGTAGCCGCTATTGTCCCTGTTTGTAAAAGGACTGGAAATGGCTCTACATGTGGAGTACATCCTGTCTTCCATTGTTACTCCCTTCACTCTCGCCTATAAAGGCCTGCCTGCACTCCGGGCTACAACAGCCAGGCAAATACACACAGCAGCACATTACAGGGCCATACCTTCCCCTCCCTTTGTGCTCTGTAATTGCCACAATGCATCTTCTCGTCCAGCTAATTAAGTGAGTCTTCCCCATTGTCTCCCAATGCTATCACCTCTTCACACAGCCGGAGAGACGGAGAGAGAGAGACGGACAGAGGGAGAAACACACGGAGGGAGAGCGTATTAAAGTAAGGGACGGAAAGAGCAAAGAGGTGGAAGAACTACAAAAGCGGGAGTCCAAACACAGAGAGGGGATAAATGACAAAGGCACGTGTCTGTGTCCTTGTAAATGTTTACCAGTTGAAAAAGGTGCTTGTCGTCTGGGTTTGCTGGTGGGCCGTAAAGAGCACATTACCGCTGTCACATCAAGATCTTCTTTCTTCATGAAGTCATTTTAGGAGTCAGGAAGAGAACGGATTTATTGTTTAAATCGACAGTAGTGCATTTTTTTTAACAGTAACAATAGTTTTAAATAGGCCCAAACTATTTCACAAATGTCAGAAATACCAAAGGCTCTATGCCTGATGACTGTGATGGAGCTATAAAAAGATGGAGTGGAGAAACTGCAACATCACACCAGAGAGCCCTAGAAATGTAAGTCTCCCTCCACTCCACTGAAGAAAATGTAAGACATTTCGTTAACTACTGAGCTAATCATATTACAACATGATATAAAACCTGCAAGGCCTCCTTCTTCTCAATAAATCTCTTTAAATAAGCAATGTTTGTATATTTTGGATCAAGAATTTTACAGAATAGGTGTTATATGTTATTTGGGGAAATTCTCCAATCAGAGAAATCAGACTCATTAATATGACTAAGAACAGCAACAGAACAGTTTTACAATGTTATATTATATAATGAAACAGGGAGTAAGTAAAATCTCCACCACGTAAATTTCATCAAATTAATTTAATGGGAGCGACATTAAATGGCCACACTGCCCATGGACAGAATTCACGTTGAATGAAAGTGGTGCTTTTCTTTTCCTTTTCTTTTTTTGTATCCTCTCTGTTAAGGCAGTTTGAGAAACTAGGCAAAGTGTTTGGACTCCAGACACTGAATTACTGCAAGACACAGGCCGACAGACTCATCTAAATTCCACTTTGCTTTAGAGTTGCTAGGAGAGAAGGCCCCCACTCCACCCCCCCAAGAAAAAAAAGACACACACACACACTCGCTCCATGCTCAAGTCCACTCGCTGACCTCTCAGGCCAGACACTGTCTTCCCAACAAATCAACCCCCCCCCCTCCCAAAATGCCCCCACCACCCTAAAAAAAAAAAAAAATCCCCTCGCAACGCCAAACCCCTCCTTGAACCTCTGCCCCCACCACCACAACCACCCCTTTTGCCGTTCCTTCCCACACTTAAGTTCCTGGCCAGGCCTTGACAGACAGACAGACAGACAGACAGACAGACAGGGAGGGTGACATCATGATGCAGAGAGAAGAGAGAGAGACAGACAGAGGACGGCTGCCTGTCTGTCTGCCCCCCAGCACCCTCACAATGCAGCAGGGCATCTGGCATTGGGGTGCAGGAGTGGGTGGGGGGTGCGAGCTGCCAGGACAAAGCATTTACATCCCCCTCCCTGGAATATGATTATAGTTTGTAAATGGCAGCCTAGACATAAACGTGTGAGAAGAAAAGGGGCTGCAATATGGCGGCTGTTGTGCGTATGCCACTTTGCCGGTGTAGACAGTGACATGACAAACAGATGTGTTGGTGCATGAGGAGGAGTATGGGATGCTCACGGAAGTTTAACAACTCTGAAGTAAGGAAATAACCCCAACAGTGTCTACGGGAAGAAATATATATTTAAAAATAAACAATCTAAATTTTTTATTGTCATGTCAATTCATGTCAAGTGGCGAAGTGAAATTTAAAATGCAGGGTTGCGTAGTGGTGAAATCCGCGTGCGTGTCTGCGAATGCAATGCTAATGTGCAGGGTCCACGATGAAACAATGGCGACCGAAATCAGTGTCATAGTACGCCGCGCAGTGGCCCCCACCTCCGCCTCTGTCTGGGAGGCTGCCCCGCTCGCTGTGTGCATACAAGTGTGTGTCTGTCTGTGTGCATACATAAAATAAATGAGCTGTGCGTATGCATTGTGAGGGTCCGCAGGCCCGGTGTATATATTAGAAATGTGACTTGACCCTGGCAGGCTGAAGCAGGGTTTGTGCGTCGCGCTGGGCGTGGGAAAAAGGGGAGACCTCTTTTCACAGCTGCTTCGGCCGTTGCATTGAACCAATGGAGGCCCCCACCTCCCCACCACCACCACCACCCCCAACCTGCCTCCGCCGCTAATGCCCCCACCCGCCCCTTCCCCTTTCCCATTCAGTCTGCAGCCTGCTGCCTTTCAGCGGACCCCTGCCCCCCCTCACTCCTGCTCTCTGTTCGTCGCCCTGCTGCACCCCACCATCGCAGCCACCAACAATCTTTAATGCTGCCACCATTCAGCCAGTGTGCTTTGAGATGCCAGAGGCCCCTGCGCTCCAAGGAGGCAAAGACAAACAAATAAAGAAACAAATACCACTGCAAAATAGGTACATTATTCGTTAAATACGCCAAAGTATTTGGAATAGTATCCCACCGCCTAACCCATAAATCTCTCGTGCTCCATCTTTACTTTATGAGTTCATTCTACTTGATATTTTTTTTTTTTTTTGTTCTTCAAACCCAATTGTATTTTTCTCACTCTCACATCCTCCTCTCCCTTCTCTCCTCCGAGCCCTTCTGCACATAGACTTTAATTTATGTTAACATACGCCACCACTCTGCGCCCGTGCGTCTGCTCACACACACATCGGGCCCCTTTCACCACCTCCCTCCATCTAGTGTATTCATTTGAAGAGATTTATTTCCTATCAAGCCGCATAATGCGGAGGGTGTAATTTAAATCAACAGCCGAGCAGCGCCGTTTATGCATACAAATCTAAAAAAGCCTGGGAAAAAAAAAAAAATCCCGGCAAACAGCAGGCTGTTAAAAGCAGATTGCCAACTTTAAGAAGCCATGGGTGGGCGGTGGGTGTTTGGTTTTGCCATTAAAGATAACCTATTACTGGTAAACCTCACAATCAGTCTGTTTAAACGCATAATGCAGGCTTCATTTGTTTCAGACACTCTCGCTAATCTGACAGCATAGCCACGTCGCGGCAGGCTCAGGGTGGAATCGTGAAACGCGCGCGCGCGCACGCACACACACACACCCACATGCAATTTTGCAGAAACTTTAAAAGGTCACATAATGTGCCGAATAACTCCAACAGATTCTCAGGAGCAGTCCTGTCGCGCTGTCTAGCTACCCTGCTGATACACCAGGCGTGTTGAGGAAATGTTGAGAAGCAGCGAGGGGGCAGCGGTGAGGGGGGGAGGGAGGGAGGGAGGGAGGGAGGTTGTAGCCGAGAACCTGAAAGGACTCCATCTCCCTTGGCCAACATGCCATGACGGTGTGGAGCAGCGGCCTGAATTGGTTTCTCTGGGGTGGCGGAGCTGGAGAGGTGATGGCAAGATGAGCCCGAATGGGGATGGAGGAGGGGGGTGGAGGTGGTCCGGGGGAGGGAGGGTGGAGGGCGGAGATATGGTGCACTGAGGTATGTGTGTTTGTGCGTTTCAGAGAGAGAGAGAAAGCAAGAGCCAGCGAGATGGCAGACCGGATCTGAGGTACTGTAAATGAGCGGATTACCGCCTTCCTCTCTTCGAGCCTTTCCATATACATGAGAGTGCTCAGCTGTGGAAGCAACACTGCTATGTGTGAAATCACACATCCTCCCGCCCACGCTTACTATAGGAACAACTGTAGCAAACGCGCAAACTGTGCACGGGTCCTGGAAGCGTGAAGCGCAGCGTGAATGCAGACCTGCACATGCTCGGCCTTAATTGCCATTATGAATACAAAGAGAATGTAAAGGGTGTCACTTCTGGATTGATGCATCTCAGGAGCAAATTTAGCCCGTAGCTATGCCTCTACTTCTAAAGCCCATGTCCAACCAAAGCTTGTTTGCATTGATTTATGTAGTTTGTGGATATGATATTGACTAAGTAGACCGACAGCCCTCATTGAGTTGAAGCAAAGCGATGCCGCTTTAAGAGGTGGTCGAACGCTATGGAGGAGGATAGCCACAGGCTGTGAAATCTCCTCTGATCTTCTCTTGTCTGATGCTCAAATGCAACCTCTTCTGTGGAGGGGGGGGTGCAATATAGAACTGGGCCAATGTCACAGAACGCTCATCTAACCCTGAAGGGAAATAAAAATTTACTTCTTTCTCCGTCTCCCTGATGACGGCCCTCAATCTCTGCGGATGGGGCTTCACCGCCCTCTCCTCCTCTCTCCAGCTCCGCCGCCATCACTCCGGCTACTTTGTTCTCCGCAGGAGGTTGAACACGCTCAAGCTGAGTAACGTTCTCGGCCTCGATGGCCTGCTACCGCAGCTGTTAGGATAGCAAAGGTAATCTTTAGTCGCGTCACTCAACACTGCGAAGGAAGCTGAGAGGAAGCTGAGAGGAAAGTGAGTGAGTCACCTGCTTCTGGCTTCAGCCTTCCATCATCTTCAACGTTACGCGCAGTTATAAAAATCACGCAGCTCGCAAGTCTGGCAACCGGAGAGCTAAAGCCGGAAGTGACCGTGGATATGAGTTTGTAAAGGAACATGAAGTAACTTGGCTAATATCTAATACAGCAACAACCAAAGATCCAAATATAAAACACCACTTTGCCTTCAAAACAATCAGACGGGATACTGGATGAATAATTAATGGTGCTGTTTTACAAAGAGAGAAATAGGATGAAGTGAAAAATTCTGCGACTTAGGGTGGGCTGGGGTGGGGGTTTGTACTTTTAAAGTTTGTCAAGTGTTCCTGGAAAACTGCAGAGAACAGTCGAGGAGCTTCTTGAAACTTTCTCCTGAGTGATTCACCTCTATTTTCAAGAGCTGCAAAAAAAAAGAAAAAAAAATAGCTAAAATAAAAAGGAAAAAAAAAAAAGGAGATGTTTTCTGAGTGCAAGTCATAGACAGGGGCTGTGTGAAGGGGGGAGTACAGAGGGGAAGAATGAGGGAATTAGTGAAGTGAAGGACTTAGCCACCATGGCAGTCTTTCCACATGACTACACCTTGTGCACACAGCAGGCCAGCCCCCCCCCCCCACCTATGTGTCTTTAAAAGGATAAAAAGCATGGACAAATGAATTAAAATATAGATTATACAAGTGGCCTCCACCTCTTATCTGGCCAAACCGAAGAATCTAACAAATTGGATCAGACGTTGTGTCGGGGATTGAGCAGGGGGGCGAGGAAGGCAAACAAAAAAGTGCGCACGTAAAGAATGAGGAGCCCGTCAACCGTGCCGCTGCTGTGTGGAGCGAGATGGGGCGAACACTTAAAGCACGTCTTAATTTTACACCAGAACCTTTCGAGCCTCACAACAAACAAGTGTAACTATTTGAGAGTAGCGGCGCACAACAAGTTCAAGTTCAAGTGTGTTTGCAAAGAACGGTTCGTCGGCATAGCAATGTGAGGGCGCCTCACCTGTGACTCTGGAGGGACCAGGCCTCAGTTTGACCCGGTGTGACCTCTGCTCGCCGGTGCAGGCGTGGCGAACTCTCTTCTGACCTTGCTCCACTGCAGGTCCAGACGCAAGGTCTGCAGATAGGTGTCTGTGCGTTTCTGTGATTCCTGCGAAAACATGAAGCATTAAGTTAAGTTGAGAGAGGGCCCGGTCCTGCTTTCAGACACATTCATAATTTAGAATGTATACGAGTCACCTGTATATGTCACATACGGGACTTTGCGACTTTTTGCCTACACTGTTATCAGGAATTGTTGAGGTATGTTACGCCCATTTAACGTTTTTTTTTTAGATTCCAGTACATTACTAAAATGGTTAACGCAATTTTTGATGTTTTATCTCAGCGATATGGATAAAATATTAAATTAAAAATGTTATAATTCTGAGCTCATCACGAAGGGATCAACACACACATTTTACAATTATATAACCTCATATAATATATATTAAACACAAACCTTATTAAGAAAAATGTAATTTTGAAATTCAACTAGAAGAGAACAAAATTAGAATAAATAAATGCTCAATAATTATCTGTAATTTATAACAATTAATATAATAAGGACATTGTGTCATAATGTGCACCATATTGTTTTTAATCTGCAACCTTAACTTTAGATTTATGTGGAAAGTTTCCTACATTTCCTACTGCGGCTGTCAGTGGTAAATCCTTGACAATACCAATCTCTTCAGCACATACACACACACACACATATGCACACTCTCTCTCTCACACACACACACACACTCGCTGGCGCTAACAAACACACTTCACAAGCGATTACACAAAATACTCAGAGATTACATCCACTGAAATCTGACGTCCTTTGCGGGTTTAAAGCCTGCATGTCAGCCTTTCAATTTTTTTTTTTTCCTCTTTCCCTTGCATGGGTCAGAGGCTGTTGCTAGGCTACCAAACCCAGAATTCATAAGTTCAGAGAAAAGGTTTATATAGGCCACTGCAATTCAAGGTAAAACGATAATAGAAAACTGATAACACTGGAATATGGATTCAGGTGATATGGCAGCAAATAGACTACAAATGGTAACTTATTTCACAATCAAAAAAATCTGCTGTAATAATGAATAAAATGAATTATTTGTCGTAACAACAAGACAGTTATTTGAAATGATGCTCAGAGAAGAAAACACTTCATGAGGTGAGAAAATGCTTTCCAGGAAATGCTCTGAAATTTTGTAATTTTCTTCATGAAAACAGGAATCGCAGAAGGTGCTGTTTTCTCAAAAATAAAAGCCACACGGCCTGATCTTAAACAAACGGGAAAAAAGAAAAGGACGTGAAAAGACCCATTCTATAATCCACAGTAGCCCGTCATGTTTATTGTACTCCATATAGACGAAAAATGAGGGTGGAGTAACAACGCAGCGACACACTCATAAACACATACACGGAAGGCACACGTACAAACTGTGCATGGGTGCAATCGTACACACAGCTGTGCAATCTAGTGGCCGAGTGTGACACAAACCAGATAGCATCTATAGGATGGTGGCTTGGAAGTGCAGCTGGGCTGTAAACCTAAAACAATGGCTCTGGTGTGTACAGGACTATGCGTAGGATGTCTGCACAGTCCAGGCGTCCTCGTCAAGAGGCAGCTCGTTTTTAATCAATATCTCATATTAATACGTGAAAATATTACCAGCACAGTGTAGAGAAACTGAAAAAAACGCAGGGACACACTGACTTATTCACGCAGGGAACACATGACAGATTGGTTAGAAATGCACGGCATGCATGGTGCACAAAAACGCCTCGCCGCTTACTGTCTTCTCACCCTCTCAGTCTCTAACACTTTACGTATTTTCTTTGTTAAATTCGCCACCAAAGCACACGCAAAATAAACACGGTCAGGCCAAACAATGCACTAAATTTAAACAGACTGAAAACAAATGGCAAAATCACTGAGACAATGGACGGTTTAATGCAGCCTCATGGCAGGTGCTTGCAAGCTAGACCTTGACTAGACTGGGCTCCATCTGGTGCTGAGGGCCTCCTCCTGATGGCGAAGAGGGCCCAGACAGACACATATTAATGTGGGAAAAACCGACGTCTAGCCTGCCTCTCAGTCACTCGCCAGGCTGCATTTCAATCTCAAAGGGCTCTCCCCCATATCTTCTTTTTATTACCCCCTCAGCAATGCATTTATTTCTGCTGCAACTGACCGAAAGGCTGGGCGGGAGGTGCAGCCAGTGTGGCACGCATGCAGTTCACAGATCGCGCTGTATTATAAATGCCTTGGCTTAATATTGCCGTTATCCTTTGAAAGGACAGAGGAGAGGTGCAAAAAAAAAAATTTGAAAATGTCGGCAAACAAAGATTTTTCAAGTTTTATTAATTCAATAACAGCTGCATTACTTCGGTATATTAAAAAAAATTGTTTCACTGGGAAATTAGCGTCTACTGCTCCATTAAATTTGAGGTACGAGTGTCCTGGCACTCGTAGTGCTTTCCCTAATGAAAGCATTTATTTGTGCAACGCTCTATTAAACTAACAAAAGTATAACTGCACAGCACATACTGATGGTCTAAAATGATCATTAATAGTTTTGTAATTATATCTGCAGACAAAGTGTGAATGTGCATACAGTCATACACCACACACACACACACACTGCCACGACATACCAATTCCAAAAACAGCAGTATGGCACCACAAGCGACACACAGCTCACGGAGAAGGCTCACATCATTTTCTAGCTAGCTCCACGGCTAGCACCTGCTCTGCTCTGTGACGCAGTATAAGCCGAGGCCCACTGACAGTAGCACCGTGCCGCCACACACTCAAACACCCTCCACAGTGAACAGCCACCAGCAGCATCAGCTTCAGCAGCTAACACAGGATCTGGCCTGTTTAAAATTCAACAGGCTCTGCTACAGAGTACATCCTATCACTCAGGCTGCTCCCCTCCGACTCGGATGGAGTGGAGAAAGAACAGATGATGTGCAGCCCAAACAGCATCGTAAAACAGGCCTTAAAAGCAACCGGATCTCTCTCTGGGTGACCCGTCTGCCCCTGCCTTCCCCGCGATACTGCCTCCAAAATCTCTGCCGCCGAAAACACGGCTCAGGCTGCCTGTCATTTCTGACACGCATGTGTGTCGACAAGGCTGAGCACCTGATCTCGCCTTATCTTACACTGGGCAAAATGCTGTTTAGTCAGGGCAAGCAAGCTGTTTTCATCCTGCTTTATAAGGATAAACCGCATCTGTGAAAAGTGCTCATCAGCAAAAGCAGGAAATGCCTTTGTTTTAAAATGACACAGAAATACAGTGTGTTGCCTCACTGACGTCCCATGAGCCTCCTCTGCAGAGTGTGCTGTTGTTTTTTTCTGTCTTCCTCGTGCATGAGGCCTGAAGGTGCCATTAATAAGGGCATCAATCAAGCTAAATCCAAGGATATAAGATAATCCCTTTGGCAAACAGCTACCAAACCACAATATTGTCTTCTTCTCCACTTCATAACCCGTGACACGTGACTTTGACGGCCTGCTGGACATTCTCCTGATTCTGCATCACATATATTAAGCGCCAAGAATGCACCTACGAGTGGGATTAATTCGCCATCCCAGCCAACAGGTTGAAAAATAACCAGAACAGTGACCTTGGGTACCCTGAAAGGCGCTATATAAATCCAAGCTATGTTATAATACTAATAATAACAGGGGCACTGAAAAGAAGGCATACCTCCTCAATTAGAAAAACAAACTTTGCATGCTGTGACACAGTGGAACTCCTGCAATCAACTTCTTAAAGACAGAACAGCAACATGCATTTGTAGAGGCACAGACCCTTTCCTGCACAGGCAGGAGTCAGTCGGAAAGATGCATTAGCTTTGATGGTTAAACCCATTTTACATATCACTACATAGGGCAGCAGCAAGGGCTACTGGTTGAACACGTGACTCCCAGGAGTCCTCCAATCAGGTGCCTCTGAGCCTTCACCTCACCTCCTCTCTCCTGGTTAATCAAGTAACTACATAATGAGCAGAAAAGCATCTAAAGCATCAGTTTGAGGGGCTATGCGGTGACTAGCAAGCAAGTATGTTCAGTTAAGAGAAACAGCACCAGCACCACTGCCTAGTCGCCTCCCTCCTCCTCCTCCTCCTCCCCCCTCCTCCTCATCATCATCACCCTTCACTCTATGGATGGAGCCTGCCTCCGACTGCTAACTACTGTCACTCCACGCATCCCTCGTGGACGAAATCTAGCGCTATGAATTCGTTCCTCCCCGCACCGGTGGTGTAGTTCCAGAGAAGGCGTTTGTCGGCGCGATGCACGGACGCCGCCGCGGGCTCCCGGTCCTCCGTGCGGGCTGCATCCATCCATCCGCTCCGGCAGCCCTCCCTCCTCCTCGTCGGTCCGGTTCCGGCTCGCTCCGCCGTGACGACTGCAGAATTAGTTTATACATTCGGTTCTCTAGCTTTATGATATTACATAAACTCATACAGCTAGATAACCAAAGAGAAAAACTAACCCACGTCTCTTAAAGGGACCGCCGCCGGAGCTGCTTGTGTTGTGGTCACATGGAGCCATTGCATTCCGCCTGCCTGCGCCCGCCTCTCTCTCTCTCTCTCTCTCTCTCTCTCTCTCCCTCTCTCTCTAACTCTGTCTATCTCTACTGTGCACACACATAACTGCGCACATGCACGGAGCAGCGTACAGTCAAGGTAATGCCCTGTGTCATTTCTTCCTTTACGCACAGGTTTTCAGCAACAACACAAACCCCACGTCTTTCACACCAAGCATGCCCTCAGACTGCTTTGACACCGCCGAGAACAATGTGTGTGTGTATGTGGCTTACAAACATGTGCAAGCCATAACCTCCATCAGCATGAGAGAAACACAAGGAAGGCAGCGGCGTTACAACACGGGCTACACGCTATTATTTCCAACCAAGCTCACCCCCTTCAATTATACCGGTGACATTTATCACCTCCATTCTTCAGAACTTCCTCCCACACGAGCCCTGACGAGGATCTGCAGGGTGAAGTCATCCAGCTGCAGGAGCACGATGACACATCCACCTGTCATCCATGCACGGGAAACAAACTACGCTCCGGGCCCCTTTGCCGCTTTAATACAGCACGAATTTGTCTGTTACCACAAAATGCCCAGCTGGGGCTTCCACACAGATAACACAACTCATAAGCCGATTTAAGAGTCAACGTTACTCCCGTTGTTTCCCCAACAGAACACGCTACAGGCCCTCTCAAACCACCAGCTTATTGTTGTTTTTAAATGCCAGCTCACATCGACCCATTTCAGACCATACACCATAGTTTCCGCGTTGAGTGAATTAATCCATGAATTGTTTGAAAGCATGACAAACTACCAAAGGCCCATATAACCTACAGTAGAAGGGCTCCCAGCTAAATGTCAACAGCATGATCTAGTGGAACAGGTCCCGCCTCACCGGGTGCTGCTGTACACTTTGGATTAGTTAGTGACACGTTGACAGGTGGAAGCAGGAAACACTAGCCTTCATAATCCTCTATCATCACCAAAGCGCCGCCATTGTGCGTAAATGTGCATTTTGAGGGCGACCCTAATGATAAGCTTTGAAATCTAAATTTCACTGCAGAAAATAAATGTAGGTGAAACAAACATCCGGATTAATGTCAGGATAAAAACGGTAATAGGAAATCATTCTCTCATTTGTGTGGACCAATTCTGCTAATAGGCTAGTAGTGTGCAAGTAAGCTGATATTACAAGCAAACTATATTTAATTAAGGTAGATTATTTCTCCCTTCAATATTTTTCTTTTTTTTCAGAAAAAAAAACAAAATGCTGCTGAAAATGCGCTTTTATAAAATAGCCTCTGTGACTTCTGTTGAAAATGAACCTGCAGCATACTCACAGATTCGGGCTGTCTGACAGAGCAGTTTCCATAATCGGACAGCGATGACGTGCTCCGTTGTTAGATAAAACACTATCATTAAAATCCACCAGGCAGTCTGGAGCCGAGATTTTTTTTTTTTTTTTTTTTTTTTTTAGTCACAGTCCGGGATTGAAGCCTCCCTATCGGGCTCTCTTCAGTCGTGATGCAGCGTGTCCCCCTCTTCGTCCTCCTCCTCCTCCACCATGTGGGATACCGGCACATGGCGAAGACAAAGCCCAGTTTATATCAGCTTGTGTATCTCTGAGGTACAAACGAGGAGTAACATGTAGCCTCGGTTGGCAAAAAAAAAAAAAAAAAAAAAAAAAAAAAACACTGCAACAAGGCCCCGAAGAAGAGAGAATGAGAGCGAGGAGAAAGCGCATCAGAGAGTCAGGTGGGGAGTGGGGGGTGTGGTGTTGGTGGAAGGGGGGCCTCGGGGTCAGGCTGCCAAGGGAGACGCGCGATGTCCACAGAATTAGGCATGCTCGTTGGCACACACGTGGGTGAGCATCAGAGATGTGGAGTGGACAAAGCGGACTCAATGAACACAAGGTCGAGACAGTAATTGCTTTTTAAATATATAACGTAAAACTTATCCACCATAATCACCAATCAAAAACAGCTACAAACTGCGGATGTGGTTGGTGGGTCTTAACGTGAAGTTCAAAAACGCCTCAAAAATCCACATAGGGGTCTACAGAGCTTCGGATCTACAACCACCTGGCAAGATCTTGGACAACATATCTCACAACTGGCCGTGTTTAAAGATTTCTTGACAATAAACCATCCATCTTTCAGCCACACCCTGCCTGGGCACACAGCGACTGAAAGTTAGTTCCAGTAAAGAAACACTGAGCAGGCGGCGAGTCACGTGGAATGATGGAGCAAACTCTATGGGAGGATTACAGTTACAAACTATCAAGATACACTTTCTACTTAAAATCCAGATCACCTCAGATCCCCCCTCCTACATCTGTTCTTTTATTATCTTTTATATATACGCACATTTTATTTACCAGTGTGATAGAGCTCTACGGCTATGTTTGAATGTATCTTTTTTCGGATGATAATCTGGAGGATTAATTAAAAAACAGAGAGGATTACTACAAAGCATCGGTTTACGGTAAACTCCATTTTGGAATATTTTTTTATCTCTGTCCACGTGTCACATTTAGCTGCACATGTTAAATAGCTTTAATAGAAACAAATAATCACATTCTATGCTAAAATGTTATTTAAAATTACACGAAAAAGAGTGAGGCTCTTTGCCTGTTCAGTTTTACCTTGATTGTATCTAAATAAATATTTCTGTGTGAATAAATCATCGCTGGGAGTTTTCGAAGGCTGTGATTGACGAATATTTCGGGAAGAGCAGGGTGATGGAAATTAACAGCTGGTGTCACGAGGCACGATGTTTCAATATGTATTTGTTTATGAAAAAAGGGCTCAAATAAATAAAAAGGCCATTCTTCGCAAATTCGCAATTGTCTTCAGGAGCCGCTTTTTAAGAAACCACATTATAAGAAATATTATTTCAGTTTCAGCTTCCTTTAAATTAACACTGCTTTCATTTAATTCCACAGAGGATGTAAAAGTAATTGTTTGTGATTCTAAAAAAAATAATGACTTGCTAAAGATTTATATTCAACAACAAATCAGTAATTTATTCCTAAAATTAAATCAAACACAAACAGCAGATTGCAGTGACTTAGCTTTAACCGCCTTTCTGTAAGGTCAAACTTTCATTGTGTGTTTATGTGAGTGTGTGTGTGTGAGTGTGTGTGTGTGTGTGTGTGTGTGTGTGTGTGTGTATGTGTGTGTGTGTGTGTACTGTACATTAATACTGATTGATTCTCTGTTCTCCTTTTCATCAGCCTCATGTGCATTCATGTGAACACGCCCTCTCCCTGCGTCACATCCTGCCAGACATAAAGTACAGTAAGATGCTCAGACGACCAGCTGAAGCCGTTACCTTCACTATAGGAGTCTCTCCTGCTCGATTCTATTAGTGTGTGTGCATAGACTGGAAGCATTAAATTTATGTTCTCCCTCGCTCGTTGTTGCGCCATAAATCTTACAATTAAAACATGTTAAATATTCCACTCCTTCCACTGTGCTAGGGTTGTGATGTTGGCTAAATTCACACCGGACTCACGGGTGTGTGGATCAGACGGCATCAACGAGATACATATTAAAGGCCTGTCATATAGAAAAAAAAAACAAACAAGTAAAATCTAAAAGAACAAAGCTGGGTATAGTGACTTAACACGTGCCAGGAGGCGATAAGATAAATAACCGAGTTTTAATCTGTGGTGAATCAATGTCCTAGTAAAGACTACAGTCTCTGTCCTTGGTGCTGAAACGAAAAAAAAAAAAAAAAAAAAAAAATTCCTACCGATATTATTAAAAATGAACCACTGGAATATTTTGGGTTTGTTCTGCAAACCCCTAGCACGGCGAGCTCTTATCAGATTTAAATAAGGATATTTTGAATTAAAAACTAAAATATGTGCAAATGTGTTCAAAAAGACCCTTCATCTAAATGTAGTAGTCTACTGAATAAGTCACACAACCTAACCATTTCCAGTACTCAGAGCTAACTGTTTCATGAAAGAAAAATGAAATAAAATTCAACGTGAGCAGTGCAATAAATCTGCGGATCTACTCCAAGAGGTAATTCTAATTTATTTTTCCTTTTGCTCTAACCTGTATATGGAGCAGAAAAAAGGCCACGTTTTGAATAATACATTCACAGCATATTTATATACTGGTTTTGTCAGCTGAATTTTCTATTTTAAAATATTTTTAATATTTTAAACATTTATAATCTTGGGATCAGTTATTGAGTAAATATGTGTACCCAGATTCGTTGAAATCAAATAGGATAAAAAAAAAAAAGCTTTTACGTTAGAATGAAAATTAACGGCTGTTGCGTAAAAAAAATATTGTTTTTATAGAAATATATGTAGGTGATAAGACAGTAGCAGACAAAGTATATTAGGCCTTCACCTGTTGCACGTTGTAAGAAAGAAAGAAAGAAAGGTAGAAAGAAACCCATTGCACAATTTAAAAAAAAAGTTACACAATTCTAGTGTGATTTATTTGGATTATCAATATCAACTACAAAAAATGACACAATTTAATATTTAAATTGTACTTTACACGTATAGAATTTAAATAGTGCAGTAATTTAACATATCTTCTATTAATCATATATTTGGGGATTTCTCTTAAAGTATAAATCATGTGAATTTGTGTGTTACAAGTTCTGCAAAGTAAAGTTTTAAATTTAAAAAAAAGAAAAGAAAACGAATAAAAGTGACTCTGTATGTTTCTAAGAATTTTTGGTGGCTCTATTGTAATCAGCTGCACTGGCTTGATTAATTAATTTCACACTGTAGCTCCAGAGAAGATTTTCCCACAAACAAGTGACCGAGGAGAGAGGAAAAAAAGAAGAGAAAGGAAAGGAGGGGGGGGGGGGGGGGGGGGGGGTCGTCCAAAGAAAGAAAGAAAAAAAAAGTCAACATCAAGTTCAACAACGTGCTGGTGCTCATTAACATCACAATGCTGTCTGGGAGCACACAAGTCTTCTTAACAAGAGGCTCTGGCGTCAAGTCCCTCCACCTCCCAGCCAAGGGGACATTTTCCCAGGCTCTGCTAACAATCACACAACTGTTTGCTTTATAAACGCCAGCTCTGGGGCCACTCAGCCCGCCTCATCACCGCTCAATGGATGCTCCCGCTAATATGGGATGGAACAGCCGGCTGCCACTCATCAGTTTAGGCTTCACCATAATTGACATTTTCTGTTTCACTTTAACCACTATACAAGATTATTATTATCATTATTTTGTTATACTATTATTTATTGCCACAGCCCCCACAATCTCAAGGTTAAATATAAAAACATTGTACTTACAAGTCATAAAACTTAGACGTAAATCCTGTTTCTCCGGTTCAGGTCCATTTAATATTTTAGGGGACGTTTCTGCCAGTCATCTCTCTCAAGTGTTACCGAACTATAAGAGCCCAAAGTCCAGGGAGAAGGCCAAGCGAGACGAATGATGAGCTGAAGTATTTTTTATAAAATACCAGAATGACTTTCTGCGACCTCCTGAGATAGATAATACTGCCAGCATCCTGCTTCCACTGCTTCCAAACATCTCCTCACCAACCTCGGAGGATAGTATGCACTGCTGCGTCGCCAGTCCTGTCCTCTCTCTCTCTCTCTCTCTCTCTCTCTCTCTCTCTCTCTCTCTCTCTCTCTCGCTCGCTCGCTCTCTCACCCCCACCCTCTCTCATCCACTCAAACCGGCTGCTGTGAACGACGTGTACAGAAACCCAAACATTAGTCAATGACCATTGTGAACTCCATTGTTCTATCTGAATGACGAGTCTCTCTGTCTCTTTAGTCTAGTTAAGCATTTGATTCGACGTGAGCCACATCCAGCCTCCGTGGCTGCGTGGTGGGAGAGCGCAGAGAGGGGTTGAGGAAGGAATCAGAGAAGACCTCTGGGAGACAGACGCAGCAGTGCCAAAAAGCCGGGTTCCCCGGGCGGGGACAAATGCATCAAAAAAGATTTAGACGAGGGGTTGAAGGAGGTCTCCTGCTTGGCTTTGGCTGTTTTTTTTTTTTTTTTTTTTTTTTTTTTTGTGGTGTGCAGAAGATGCCTACTCCATCCTCCTCCTGCCTCATCACAGCAGTCAGCTGCACAAGCAAGGAAGTCCTGGACAGAAAAAAAATCTGTTACTGGGGGTGAAGCCAGGAGGAGAGGAAGCTCGAATGAGCTGTGATCTCCACACCTGCACTTTGCATGGCCGAGGCACCTGTGACAACATCTTGCGGAAAGACCCGAACCGCGAAGCAGCAGCATCTGCAAATGCAAATGCAGTAGTTTCCACGCGTTTATAAACCGGCTGTAGAGGATTAAAGGGAACGATTTGTAAGAGACGGAGACTGTCGAAGCAGAGCGCATAGAAGCAGCGCCGGTGTGAGCCGCGCTGTTGCCGCAGCTCCAGTAGCACCAGGAGAAGCTGACGCTTCCCCGGAGCTCCCGTGGGTCACGTTGCTTTACGTGGTGATACGTCCTCTTCCTGTCTGTGCGTGACAGAGCGCATGATGGACACTCAAATGTCGACCTCAGAGCCAGAAACAAAATATAGCGGACACTTAGTGTGCAAAATTCACGCACATTCACGCTGCAAGTGCGCAGAGGGGAGCCGGGTCTGAGTGATAGCAACCCGAGCAATGGAACGAATGTTTGCGTGCTGACGTCAGGCGCCGGGATAGATTATTCCAAATGTGTTGTCCAATACGCCTGCGTGTTATCCCCGGTTTATAACACGATGAGGTTCGTTCACGAGGTCACAGCATTTTTTTAGGCACATCTTCACCTTATAACATTATTCTGGAGAAAACACGAGTTACTCTCTCTCACTGTCTGAAAAAACCCAAATAAATGTTCATGTTTGTGTGTCTCCACAGTACAAAAGAGCAAACTTCTGAATTTAGTGGACACGGGACAATAAAATAGCTTATAAGCGTGGGACAACAGTCTCCGGAAGCTCACTGCTACTCATATCACTGCTAGTAGAAAGAGTAGCAGGAGATAAAACACCGTAGTAATTAGGCAACATTTACATATTTATCGAATTGAATATGATATGTAGACCGAAACAACACACATAATCTTCTATTTTCCTATTAAATAGAACACAAAAAGCAGAGTACTCCTTAAACCAACATTTATCTTTTATTTTCTAACCCACGAGATTGTCTATTTAACTATTAATGTACATTCTTCTCCAACTTTCGTAGCAACTACCACCTCTTTATATAAATGCAGTGTAAATTGGTAAATTACTGTGCATCCCCACATAATAAATCTCCAGATGTATTATTTGGTGCATCTCCATTGTACTTTTAATTAGATGCTGACTGTATTTCCTTGACTGTACTCCGCAATGACAATGAGGTTGAATCTAATGGACTCTAAATAAACCCCAGTGCTAATTAGTTGAGCTCTTTATATAGATTATAATGCCAAACTCCTGAGGTTCGTCTCGGACGCCCTTATACATTATATAGCTACCTCATTCAAATCAAATCGCAGTCTCATAACTGCGGGCCTGATTGAGGCCTGCACGTCCAGATTAACAAGGAGCTCAGACCATCCGAGCTAAACAACGACACCTATCGGCCAAACTGCAGCACTTGCGCTGGGGCCTACGTGCGTAACGTCTGTGGCCTAAATCCACGGCCCGTTATAAACTGCGTAAACCGGCATGTGGCCACACAAAAATGATGTGGAGGAAGTAAAAACTTTAATAAGATGAAGCAAAGTGCAGTAAAACTCTTCAACGATGCAGACACAGCGACCGTGTATCCGATGGAGGTGGCGTCAGGCCTGATGTTTTCTAAATGTATTCTAACTGTACGAGATGAAGATGTACCTGGCTCATTTATGGACGTTATGAGCCTCACTCTAATGGAGGTGTATGAAAAATAAACCGCGTTGTCCAAATGCCTTTTGTCCAGTTCTTGTATTAAACCACAACCACGTAAAGGCCTAAATGATGGAAGACACGTTCTTCCTTTCATTCGTTTCAGCTTTTCCGAAATAAAACGTGACTCACCCTCTTAAATATCCATTCATAAACACCTACTGACATACAGATTACACACTAAAACAAGAGAGCACAAAACTGTGTGGTATCATATCTATACATATTTTACAGTATTTAACAAAGCTGTAAAGTCGCATCTAAAATGTCTACTAATTGTATGTAACGGTCTGGTTTTATAACAGCTGCTTTTATTTGGCTGTATTTCTACAGTTTATCTCTGCAGCAGAGGAGCGTTTTTGTTCATGAAAAATACAGTCACAAGGAAGCAGGAATAGATGCTGAATCTATTGCCAACTAAAACTCTTAAACCGCGTTATTATGATGATGTTTGTTAATGTAAAACTTAAAGATTATTTTAAAAGCACACTGCAAGGCTGGGTTCTCACTGCGCCTATAATAATAATAATAATCGGAATTAAGACTGTTTGTGCGTCCTTATGTGGACATAATTGCCGTTTGTTTAGCATTTTAAAATAAGAATTTATATTTCTAAATAAAAGGTATTTGTTTTTGCGGAGTAGTCCCTTGTATGTATATTTAATTTGTTGGGAGAATAAAATTCTAATTCCTTTATTCGCAAAACTGCAAGGTACGTGAATGTGACATTAATGCACAGTTGCATCGAACATATATTATAAATAAATAAAAATATGAAAGAATGCTTATTTTCTTCTTTGAATACAGTAAAATGTACATTTCAGCCAAATACTGTAAATGGCGAAATTTCCAACTATCGTTTAGCTACTCAACACAGAGCAACTGTCTTTCTAAATTAAGTGTGCGATTTTAACTTTTGTTTGTCTGTAAAAGCCTTGCAAACTGTGAAATAAATATACTTTTAAATGCATAAATAATAGCCCTTTAAAGACAAAATATTTTTTAAAAGGTTTTTGCTTCCTGGAAAGAATCTCATATATTCAACATCTATGAGAATTTGAGTTATATTTTCTCTGACTCCTAGTTTACAGCTTTTCATCTGCATTTAAATAAATACAGCAGGTTATTAGTCCAAAAATTCAAATGCATACGAGCCGTCATCTGCATTCAAACTGCATCGCATTAAAACATTTATTTGTGTCTAATTTATATGGCTGTTATGTCATCGTGCGTGGCCACGCTGAGCCCTGTTGGGTTCAATTGCTCATAACTGACCAATTGAAGTGGCCACTTCTGGGAATTGTAATGACTGCTCTTCAAAGAGACCTGACCTGACACAGGGCCAAAAAGGTCTCAAAGGTCACGCATGGAAACCAACAGGGAGACAATATTTGTCCTTCCCTCTGTCATGGCCCCAAATTAGCACTTAAGTGCTGCAGCCACTGATTGTCATGAGGTGTTTTGTGAAAGTGGAGAGGTGTGGGATCTCTCTAGAGCAATTGCAAAATGTTTTAAATGATAAAAAATCTAAATACACATTGGCAAACAAACCTATGTTGTGAAGTACTCTAATGGTCAATTGAGTGATTTTGTCATGTCTGGACAGTCTTCACGGCACTAAAATTGTGTAGTGTGCGTATCTGATCTTGATTTTTGTTTTCCACAAAAGAATACAGATTTTTTTTTTTTTGAGCTACACATAAAGAGCAACAACAGCAGGTGTCTGCTTTAACTCTCTGAGCTACCAGAGGTTGTCAGAAGAGACGAGATACCTCTGTTGATGTGTTTATAAGAAAGTCATGCTGGTGTTTTTAATTAGAATTACAAGCTGCCTCTGAAACAATAACACATTATGGCTATGGGAGATTTTTTTTCATTGAGTGTAAAAGGCGTTCCCATTTTGAAACTTTTGTTCTCGCAGAATCGGTCTCAGAAAGGTGAGAATTTAACACTTGAGGCCAGTAAATGTGTATATTAATTCTAGCTTGTTATATTTCACTATAATAGTCCAACACACAGCCCTGTGCAGATGTACCCCACATGCACTCTGCAGAAATGTCATAATGTACAGTCATAATGTAGAGGCTCAGTGGAATAGTAAGATAAGCTTCAAATGGGACACCTCTAAACTTTGAACACTAACTTCAAATTTCCACACGCAGTTAAAAAGCTGCAGGTAGAAGAAAGAGAGACATTTCAAGAGTCATGTATCCATCATCCCTCTCACATCAACAAGCTTTAACACAGAACACAGCAAACGAAGGAAAGAAATGAACTATAAGAGACAAGACTAAATTAACAATTAAAAAAAATAAAGATTAAATAACCTAAACTCGACAAGGAATTAAATTTAAAGCTACAGGATCCATCAACTTACATTTCAGAAGCTTCTTCTGCTTGAGAGATGGAGGAGATGTTGGCCCATTCCCCGCCATGTGAAAACAGAGAGATGGTCCTTGCTGCTTTCCTGGTTTAATTGGGAACAGGCTGAATTTTATGCTAATGAGCGCTGACATCAGTCCTGGCAGCCTCCGCTCCATAAAAGAGAGGAGCAAAGGGCCAAAGTCGCGCCTCTTTTCCCAGGCAATTCCATCGGTCAAGTTCAAGCGCAGCGCCAGCGCGCCGCGATTGTCATTTAAAACAAGTGAATGCACAGAGCAAACTCAAGGAGGAGGGGAGAGGGCTAGGGGGCTGCAAATACATTTAGTTTGAAATGTGAATCTCTCGGAATGCGTTCAACATCAATTGCAACCTATCAATTTCAAGTCATTTTATTTTTTTCTTTAAGCCACAATGACAAAACTTTGTGTTCAGGGCTGCACCAACAAGTTTTAATACTAAGAAAAAATATTTCATTCATTGGGGGTGTTTCTTATTTTTTATTAAGATGAATAAACAGCTTCTTCTGCAGGGTTGGCAAAATGTGACAAATCTTATTTTCATTATTTGTGCACACGCGTTTTATCAAATTCTACATCAAAGGTGAAAAAAAAAAAGCAGTCGATCTGAGATTAATCGACAAATGGTGTAAAAACGAGCTGCGCGCCATTAGGGATCTGTTCATTAAGTGGAAATGAACGTTGCTCTGCGAAACATAGCAGACCAAGTAACACATCTCTCCCTGTGCGCGCCTCCGTGCATGCGGCCCTGTGGATGATCCATGGGATCATCTGTGCTGCCACAAACACAAGCACTCATTGAAACCGAATTAGCACCGTTACATTTGCGTAATTACAGTCTAAGTGTGCAATCACTCATGTCGTCCAAATCCGGGAACTGTGTGAGGACGAGCCGGAGTAACAGCTTAACACATCACATGAGAAATCAAGCTCAGCTCATTCTCCTGTGTTTGTCTCTGAATCAGAAAACAGGCGAACAGATGCGCATGTACAGGATGAGGGCCAGGCGATTTAAAGGCTTCATTTGTGGGATAGACATAATAAGTGTGTGTATGCATCATGGGTAAAATTGGTAATGTAAATACATAGACATATTGACTGTGCACAGAGGAAGGACTGTACATGCGGACAGGATGCAGTGAATAGTTCATAGTTCATTTACCTGTCTGAGACATTTTTACTGCAGGAAACTGTTAAATGAACGATAGCTGAATTCTTTTTAGCTGCTTCGGTTTCTGGTAATGTGCCCAGGGTCACATTTAACATCAGAGCCATTGTTAATGTAAGTAGTAACCTTGTGCACCACTGCTAGCTCGAATGGAAATGTCTGATGACGAGCTTTGCAAATTCCCAAGGCCATAGGTTTGGATTGGTGTGATCCAAAAATGGGGCTATTGTGTTTTTAAAACATCGGCTCGAACAGTTCGCCAAATCCTTGCCCTTATTGCAATGTCATCTGCAATGCCTGCCACATGATGAACACATGCCGTTTGCTTGTCCATCCAGAAAGAAAGAAAGACACAAAGCTGGCTATACAGCTCCAGCAAATTTGATGCTTCCTACTGTATTTTCTTCATGGGATCGGTAAAAGATTGGGTTGAGAGATAATCCATCACCACCTTTATAGGCGCTTACTACGCAGTGCCTTCTTTCCTGCGAACCTCCTGATAATGATACATGAGTCTGGTAATTAACAGTCATGAGTCTCACTCCTCCTTTGAATAAATCCCTGTGACAAAGCAGATCTGGCCCTCCGTAGCTGGTTCCCACAGCTATCCCCCACACTGCAGCAGTTAGGAAAGAGACAAAAAGGAAAAGAGCGGGGAAAACGAAGGGAGACGAGAGGGGAAGAAACCCACAGCGGCGGGGAGGCGGGGGTTTCCTTTGACGGGGCACCATTGCAACATTTGCATATATTCAAATCAGACGATGAAAGCTGTGCATGGGAGTGAACAAAGACAAGCCAATGGGAGGGCCGCGTCCCTGCTGCGGGCTCAGAAGCAGCCGCCGGTATCCCAGCAGCACCCTGGGAGAAACACAGGGAAGTGGTGTGGGAACCGAGAGGCCCCCCGAGCTGAGCAGAGGAAGGGGTGCCACTTGTAGCCCGTGGTGAATTAGCATTTTATTTGTGTCCATTTTCCCCAGTAATTTCTGCCCCGGCACTTCAACCACAGATGGCTAACATGGCAGAGGGATTAGCATTTCTGTCAAAGATGATAATGATGGAAGTGTTTTTCCACCCAGACAGAGACATTTCTTCTCTCCGTGTGTGACTGACATTTTTAAGTCTGAGATGAGAGCTGTTGGGCGAATGTACAGAATATTTAGGTCCTTTCTCTGTCCCTTTTGTTTGTGATCAGTGGCAAATGTTGGCAATGCTGGCAACGTAGGCAGTGTCACAGCTCCACAAAAAGATATTTAACTGCTTGACTCAGTCATATGGTTAGGAGGTAAAACGAGCTCTTATCAGACTGCAAAAAAATCTCTCATTTGGTACATTCTCAGATAGACATGAGCACACGGGTGAACCGGGCATAAAAAGGCCGGAACGTCCACAGAGGACAGTAGTGGATGACGTCAAGATGCTTTCTGTAGTAAATAAAAATCCCTTTCAAACACCCAGATATCTGAGTCACACTCCCCAGGAAGCAGGCATACTGTGGCTATAAAAAAAGTATTTACCGCCTTTATTACTTTCATAAGGTGAGTGATGACGCACCTTTGGCTGCAATCACAACACAAAGTGTTTGTGGACAGGTTTGAGTCAAGCTTTCACACCTGGACACTGCAATTTTACTCCATTCTTTGCAAAACTGCTCTGGGTCTGTGGGGTTGAATGGGAGACTGGAGGTGAACAATGCTCTTCAAGTTCAGGTCTGGGCTTTGACCCATCCACTCCAAAACATGTCGCATGCTTCAGGCCATTGTCTTGCTGGTACATAAATGGTCGCCCAAGCAGTAGTGGTTCTCTTGCAGACATAGTAAGATAGTCCACCAGGATTTTCCTACATTTTACTGAATTCAATTTACGTTCTAAAAAAGAAAAGACCTGGAAAACAAAGGAACAATATCATTCATTAGTGACCTCCATGGGGTTCAGACTTTGGGCAATCATCTCCTGCAAAAGATCAGTGCTACAGTGTTGAATATTAACTTTTTATTGATTGTGAAATTTTCAAAATTTACTCCGGAAATTGACTCTGGATTAACTTGAATAGGTTTTGAAAAACTGCTCATATAACCAAATATGTGTTGGTGCCCAGACATATAACTAACTGTAAGTCTGTATATTTTGTGTAGACTAATTTTATTTTCATCAGCAGCAGCGGCAAGAAATAGAGAAAGAAACCATTTCTTAAAAATTTATAGCCCTAAGTGAAATTAAAACCTGACTGCAGGACTTCCCTGGAATCCCACATAGCAACTGCTCCAAGATGTAGGATGGCGTTGCATCACTAAAGATCAATCTTCCACACACAGCTTCACATTAAGCTGAACAACTCATGCCATGTGTTTATAGATGCTTGTCCAGTGGCGCATACAAGAGATGCTGTCGCCTCGTCGCGCAAAGCTCCAGTTGATTGAATTCACGCGGCACAGGCTCAGACGCATCTTCGGCAGAAGGGGTGCCACCAATTAGCAGAAAGTGGGAAATGAATCAACTTCGGAGGACCACCCAAATGACATGGACACACATGCTAAACACAGATTTGAATGCTGTGAATGTTTTTCAAAAATGATCTTTAGAGGGCGTGCTGCTGTAAATGCTCTGCACTGCTGGAGGCACACGGGCCTCTGCTTTACAGAGGATGAGCTCACATTATAATGCAAGTACAGGCCACTGTGTGTGTGTGTGTGTCTCTGTGTGTGTGTGTGTGTGTGAGAGAGTTGGTGTATTTACCCTCAGCGCCCAACCATACCACACATGAAGGAGGCATCAGTGCACTCACAGACATTGCCATCGCATTGCATTACTCCCCAAACACCTTGTGGCTTACCATAATCTGAGGCATAGAAATCACGTTAATACATTAGCAAATTACAAAGATATAAACTTTGTCTACCGGTGAGAAGATCACCACGTAGTTATTATAAAGCATTTCTTATTTTTATCCGTCGAGATGGAAAAATAATGCTTTAATACATGATTACATCAAGATGCACGCTCCTCTCTTTTGCCTGTCCCCAGTGTTTGGTGTTTTAATGCCAAGGCAGACAGGAAGAGGAGCATATCTGAGACTTTAAGCTTTCCTATTTGCATTTGGTTTGTTTTCATCCAATGAAATGTTAACATACATGATGGTGGAAGCATAAAACCAGGAGATTATCATTAGGGGGATCACACTTGGCATTCAGGGGCGCTGAGGAAGAACAGGAAACTGAAATGGATGAAATTTTACATTTTAATTAGAGACAAAAAGTGGCAGCGTGCTGGTAAATTAAAAACTGCTTTAGTGGTTTTCTCATAACATATTGATTTTCGAGGCTTTACATGTGACAGATTAAATGTGTCTTAACCAAGACGTAAGTCTGCTGAATATTTTATTTTTATCAATACTATAATTATGTTCAATATAAAGTTATGTAAAACTATGCATTTTAATAATATTATCAGTGTCAAAGTAAAATATATAGACCAGTCAGCAACAACATGACCACCTTCCTACTATTGCAGGTTTCCCTTGTCCCTATAAAACTGTTCTGTCACGTCAGAGAATGGACATGGTCCTTCTGAGGTTGTCCTGTGGTGTCTGGTAACAGAATGTTGTTAGTGGGTCCTGTGGGTTTAGGGAGATTGTCCTCTGTGGATCAGGTTTGTTCCAGTGCATCCCACAGATACTTGATCATCAAAGGTTCTAGTGAAGAGGCCAGGTCAACACCTTGTGCTGTTTGTGATATTTTTTGAGTTGTTGCTAGACAGGTTTTGTGCATGTTGCTGTGTCAGACTGCATCCTGCTGGGGACGGCTGCCATCAAGGAGTGTCATTGGGTGGGGGTGGTCTGATCTTGGTGGCTACCTGTCCAAGTAACAGTCGCATGAATGGAATTCCGAAAAGTTTCCCAGCAGAACATTGTATTGTCACAGGATGTTTATTCACTTCTCCTGTCAGTGGTTTTAATGTTGTGGCTGATCAGTGTATATATTTCGGTATCAACACTAAGAGCCAATGAAAGCACTGTCTCTCCGAGGCTGGTCTGATGCCTTCAATAGTAGGGGAAATACTGCTACCACAGGCACAACACATGAGAATGGATGAAGAGAGTATTACAGCTACAGTTGTCTATCAGAGCTATGAAACACAAAGTGAGAACAAGGAAATATTACATCTATAGATGTTATATTTCTGGCTAGCACACGGTTGTGGTATCAGTATTAGCTGTCGACACTGTTTTCGTAGAATATCCGGAGCTTTCATGGACCCCTTGAACGATGCCCACAACTCCACGGCGACTACATCCGGGGCGTTCAGCAGTTTCACATGTCAAAGATTTTCCTGCATGAGAAGAAGCTCCGGGAGTTCCTGTGTATTTAACCACATCTTTCAAGAAACGAGATGGTAACTTCATTCGCACCTTAACCCAACTGCAGCAAGTTATCTGCCTTAACAGCGTCGTGTGTGGTTCCCTAGCCGGGCTCAATTTGGTAGCACTCGAGCTGGTTTGCTAATGCTAACTAACTAGCTAGCTAACGGTTGCAGCGGCACTGACAGGTGGAGGAGTCCAGCTAAATTTAGCACGATGGCCACTTGCTGGGTTTCATTCATTTTGCAAGTACTTTCAGCGCACCGAGTGTTTAAAGTTGTCGCAATGTATCTCCCTGCAGCTGTTCGCCTTTTAGCATGGCGTTTAATTTAGCTTCTGCCGCAGTCTGTGATTTATGAACGAAGAATTAATAATGGCACTCTCAAGAACTACTACTTCCTAAAAACGTCTTGTACAAAAAAAGCTATGTAACATTTGCAGACAATACACCGCCTCCCTTTGTTGTATTACCTGCTGACAGGTAGTTTTAACTGTCCTCATGTGGACGGTGGGGGCTGCAGAGCTAAGCATGTGTGTGTTTCCTCCGACAGGCGCTCATGGGAGTTCAGCTGGTGGTCAGCCTGCTGGCTGCCAGCATTATGCAGAAGATGGCTCCACATTGCTCATTTGCACGCTGGCTCGTTTGTAACGGCAGGTACAGTCACTCTTCTAGTCCAAATAAGCACTATTCACATACAGAGCTGCTCCGCTTTTAAACCACGCTCTTGCTCTTTTCAGTTTGTTCAGGTTCAAACATCCTTCAGAAGGGGAACTGTGTGCTTTGGCAGGAAAGCAGATGCCCAAACAAAACAGGAGAGACAGGTGGGAGACGGGGGAGGGACTGACACTGCAAGAGATGTTTGCTGCCCGTGTGTTTTCTGTTAATTTCAGGCTCTGTGTGTTCTTAAATGCAGAACATGCAGCGTTTTTTTTTTTTAATTTGGTTGCTGATCCGTCTCCTTCTTCTTTGTGCAAAATGTTTCTTCTTTGTCTGGTTATAGGAGGCAGAATGGGGAGAACAAACCACTCACTGTGCCCAGAGACATCGACTTACACTTGGATAAAGCTCCGGTCAACGTGATTGATGCTCTTGGTAAAGCAAACGGCCTTTTATCTACATCACAGTGACGTACAAATAATGCTGTCAACTCAGCTGTTTAGACCCACAGTCTATTTACAGTAATTCACTCCATAGATGCAGGATTTGAAATGCAATTTGAATTAACGGGAAAGGGCACAAAGGAATCTTCTGAACCTTTTTTCTTTGTCTCTACACAGTGCTGCGTTTTTTCCTGGAGTACCAGTGGCTCGTAGATTTTGCAGTCTATGCAATGGGCATCTTCCTGTTCACCGAGTGTTACTACAGTGTGGTAGATGCCAGCAAAGAGGTCAATATTGGAGCCATCTGGTGTGTCTTGACCGTTCTCTTCGGACTGTATCCTTCAGTTGTCAAGGAACTTAGTGTATCAGCAGATAAGTGTGTGAGTTGGCTTTCCCTAGAAAAACAAATGATCTAATCGCAAAGCTGCCGTCTCTAACCTTGGCCAAAATCAAATAACAGAGGTGGCCAAGCACCAAGTTGTGACCGAGTCTATTCCAGCAGTAAGAAGTTGCATGGAAACAGAACTGAAATGTTTGTAAAGGATTAACGTAATGATTATTGAGCTTATAACCCACTCATGATGTTGTAATTTTCATTATTACAAGGTGGGTGTCTGACTTATGTTGAAAATATTGCACTAAGTTATTGCTAATGTAAAACAGAGATCCTGAGTGCAGGGTATTAAGTTGTCAATCAAATGACAGCTGATGGGCTCAGAAATTGCTGCTAATGCAAACTGAACATTTCCATCTGCTGCAGTTTCATGTTAAAATATTTTAACTGAAAATACATTAAGCGTAGAATTTACCACGTTCATCAAAAACACAAAACAAAAGAAGTCAGTGTTCTTTGACACTCATGAGGCGTGCAGCTTAAAATTGGATCGCTGTTGCTCATAGAATGATCAAAAAGTGTCTTCTTTTGATTTCGCAGTTGCTTTCATTAACTGATAACCCTCAGGAAAACCCTTCACACTCTGATGAGTCACTACTTCCGCTCTGAGGAAGGTGGCGAGCGCTCAGTGTGCCTTGCCTTTGGCTTCTTGTCTCTTCTTGTGGCCATGCTGGTGCTGGTGGTCAGAGAGGACTACCTGGAGTTTGGTCTAGAGCCCGGCTTTTCCAGTCTGTTTGACAACATGGAAAAGTTTGTCAAACAGCAGGGCTACGCTGACTGGTCGTAAGTATCTGTGGAGTCCGTGCAAAGACATCTTATTACAGAATGTGTACAGAATGAACATGTTTGAAAATTGTATCTTGCATTAAAGGACATCCGCTTAATTTATTGCATTGCATGAGCCAGACTGTACGTGAACAGTATCTGAGCTAGACTTGGTTGTGCTAGAATATTTGTGCCAGTTACTGTTGCTGTTTGTTTTGAATTCAGAATCCCAGTGACGAAGCTGACGGTGAAGCTCGGTCTGGCTGCTGTATGTGCCTACATTGGTGCTCTCTTGGCTTTCCCTGGCCTGCGACTTGCTCAGACTCATCTAGATGCCGTACAGATGAACTCAGACCGCCCACTGATCCAGTAAGAACTGTCATATAACAAAACAGAGTTGCTTCTTGTCTTTTGAGAGCAGCACATTAGTTACGCTCTGCTCTCTCGGCTGTGTCTTTAATGTTTCCTGACAGGATTTTGCTGCACATGAGTTTCATGTCTCCCGTCATTGTGTTGATTCTGTGGGTGAAACCCATTGCAAGAGACTTCCTCGCTAATGCTCCCCTGGGAAAGAGCTCTGTCACAATGTAAGTGCTCATACATATTGGCAAGGAATGGATGATCTCCTCCAAACTTTGCCTAGTGGGACACCTGTCTCTGATTGTCTCACTGTGCTGATACTATTACAGAGTATCCAGTGACACTTTTGACAGCATGCGCTTGTGGATCATCGTGGTACTGTGCGCGCTGCGGCTGGCTATGACACGTTACCACCTGCAGGCCTACCTCAACCTGGCTCCGAAGTGGGTGGAGCAGATGAAGAAGGAGGCAGGACGTATTGCCGCCATTGACATCCAGAGGAAGGTCAGACACCGTTTCACATCTTCCACTGGGATTTCATCATTTTTTTTTATATTTTAACAATGAACGCTTGAGTTGTCGGCAAACCTTGTCCCGTTTCCTTAGTCCGCAAAAAACACTATGTGCGACATAAAGTAAATGTCTTCTGTTCCAGGTTACACGTGTATTTTGCTACCTGACGGTAGTAACTCTTCAGTATCTGATTCCCATTCTGCTCATCCTCTTCTCCACACTGGCACTCAAGACACTGGGTAAGTAAATATCCCTTCTCTCATCAGGAACACTGCATTTGAGCAAGAAAACCACACTTGTTGTTTGACCTTTTCACCAGCCATCTAAGTGTAGACTTTAAGAAAGAGTTTGGCATTTTGGCAAATATACTTTAATCACTTTTTTGGTCAGATGAGAATGTCACTACCACTGTCATCTCAGTGAAGAGAAAGACAGCTTAGCATAATGTCTGGGAGCAGGGGACCAGCTAATGCATCTGTTAAAAATGTGTTTAGCACAAGTAAAATTTCCACTTTACACAAATCATAGGATAATCTTTCAAGCTGTTTAAATCTATTCAGCGTATTAAAGTTGGAAAAAAGTGCCCTCCCCGTATTCCCCTGTTGGTTTATGTTAATAATGAATAATTACAGTGAATAAAATACAAGACATTACTGACTGTAACAACATAAATTATCCATTTAGGAACATACACATCACCATGCTCCATTTTTAGTTTTCTTTCAGACTGTTTAAACTATATAAACTATTAAAACTTTTGTTAAAGCTTTGGTGTGTGGTGCAGTGAAGGCATCAGGCCAGTAATGGAGGTGAACATAAGTGTTATGTTCTGATTCTTTTGCCTTTTTCCCCATTTATTCTGAGTTCTTGTTAGTCATGAAGTGGGTATGACGGTACACTTTTGAAAGAACAAACTAGTGAATGCTGTGTGTTGCCAGCGAAGGACAGAAAGGGAATAATGACATAATTCCCACCTGGGTAATGTAGGTTAAGTGCCATTATGTATCGACAGTTCAGGGTACGGACTGTGAGAAATGTGTGATGAACGGTACAATGTGAAAAGTCCTGATATGCCAGAAAGTGCAGAAATGGTGCAGTCTCGTGTCACTGTTCAGTTAAATGGCACTAAACCAGGTAGTCTAATTCACACCGTGTAGTAATAACCTGAAAATAAGAGTAGCGCTGGAAGATATGAAAAGTAGATTGATATATACTTCTGACACACTGAAACAACCATTTAAACACATTTTTTCACACTTTACCATTGGTCTTTGTTAATAAGATGTAATGAGGGAAATGGTTAGATTAGCTAGTGTCTGAGATGAAACAGTCTGTGTTTTTCCAACCAGACACCAGGTCATAAATCTAACTGCTATCAGAACTTCACTCTGTTTTTAGGCAGAAGGCTTCAAATCAACTTCTGGCAGGTTTATAATTATTGGACAGATACAAATGTGGATAGTAAATAGCCCCAAACATTAAACTGTTCCTTTTAATGTCGCATCCATAGTTTTAGAGGCTATAAAACCAAGATGTAAGTCAGTGATGTATAACAAGCAGTGGTTTTCTGCAGGGAACTTCTCCTGGGCCACGGGTGCTGAGGAGGTCCCCGGGATAACACCAGCACCGGTGATGCCCACAACGGCACCTGTCCTGTCTGGTGGTCTCGATGAAGATGAAGAGGGGATGGAAGACATGGAGGAGGACATCCAGGCCACAGTAGCTCGGCTGTCAGAGGCCTTCACAGCACTGCGGTCCGTCTTAACTCCACTTTTCTTCCGAGGTTTCTTTGCCTTCCTCACCTGGTGGGTGGCTGCCTGCCAGGTCATCAGCTCGTTGTTTGGCATTTACTTCCACCAGTACCTTATGCAGAGCTAACTGAGGAAAACGAAGTGCCATATGTCCCTGCATGTAATGCAACAGCTACTTGTTATGCTGTTGAAAAGGTTGCCCACAGAAGGCAAAGAGGATATTTCATTAAAACACACAACTGCAGATGGATTGCACCTAGATTTTGGCTGAAGCAGAATTACTGATCAAGGTTGGACTTTTTTTTAAACTGAGTTTATAGGACACTTTTTGTCCTTGCAATATATACATATATACACACAATCACATAGCTGGTTGCTAGCTTGCCTCCTTTGGGTTTTTTTGGTTTTATTTAACTTGGCTTCACTGTGCTATAGACTGGCAATCATTGATTAACCTGTATCACATAGCTGGTAATTGGCTCACTTTAATCACATTTTTGGCATCTAAAAAACAAAAGAGTGCAATTAAACATAGCTGCTATTCATTAAGGTGAAATAGGAAGTTGGAAAAGTAAAGTCCAGATTTTCAAAATAAGACAGTAGACATGTAACCATCATGTTCACCATCCAACATGAAAAATATGTCCTTGAATTTTGCAGAATAAACTAAACGACTTAATAAAACTTGTAAAGTAAAGTAACCCAGGTTGACATATCATGGTACTTGATGCTGTCTTAGATAATGACAACAGTTTTGAATTGGCTACTGACAACTGAATGGCAGTGAACTCTCTCCTTGTTGTTTGGGAGGAGGATAATGTTGGTTGTAATCTGTAAACTTACCACTAGATGTCACTTAATTCAACACAGTCGCCCTTTAATGTTTAAAGAAAGTTTCTTTGTGTTGCTCAACGTTTTTGAATAAATACGATTAGAATAAAATAAATGCTATATAAGGTTTATCAAAACAAAATGTTGACTTTACTTACTAAAATATAATCTATACAGTTGACCCTGCTGTTTATTAAAGATCTTTTCTTTTTTTTCTTTTCTTTTTTAACCATGTAAGTGAACATAGCGTGGTTTTACCTTCCAAAGTCAAGAGAAACATTTTAAACTTTATTGTGAGTTCTGTACATGTATGATTCTGTAGAAATGTTAACTCCAGGCTAAAAGTGATCCAGCTCTTATAATAGCTTAAAACCCAAGTTAAGGCCACAGACGGTGAGCTCACCCTCTAATCTGTCTCTGTGATATAGGCCAGGTAGCTTCCAGCTGCTTTAGCAGAACATTTTCCTGCAACTTTTCACATGTACCTATGCCAGTGTTACCTGAATTGTTCTCAGTGGAGCACTGTTAAATGCTGCATTTAAGACGTTATATGGTACCAGGGAACGTGTTTGTACTTGATCCCGAGTAATAAGATGTTGTATTTTTGTGAGGGGACTCTGTCACCCTTAAAGAACCGATTCAAGAGTGCTAAATGTTTTTTTTTGGTTTTGTTTTTAGTTGTCTTTTGTTTTCTTCTTACTAGATGCTTTAGATCTTTGATGCAGCTTGTTTAGTGTAACACAGTTGATTGAGAATGAGGTAAAACGGTAGTTCTGGCTGTGTTTTAGTGTCTGAAAGCCAAACAGTGACAAGTTGTTGCTTTTTTTCTGAAGAGTTAACTTCATTATTCCTAAGTGCCTGGGAGCTCAGGGATTTTGATTCAGTTTTAAAATCTCCTTCCTCCCCGTTTATGCATATTTAGAACAGTCTGGTGATACATTAACACATTTCTATTTTTCCTTTTCACACTACCCATTAGCAACATTTTCAGTTGCAGTGTCTTAAGTATCTTCATCAGTTTCTGCTGTTTTTATAGTTCTGATTAATCAAGCCTACTTTGAATCCGTCTTCATCTGTGTATTTATTTATTTATGATACATTGACTCAAATAACTTCTGTTATTTAGAAATGCTACAGATTCTGTAACTCTGTACATTTTTGTATTCTGTTTGTGTCAGGTTTTGATTTTAAGTGTGTGTGTGTTTTTTTAGATAGGATTTTTAAATGGAATGCTCTGAAATCATTATACTGTGAAGTTCATATGGAAATGTTGCTCTTTGAGATTTTTTCTGAATGCATGGTGTGAAAAATTCTGTCTTTAACACGGATGCTCTTTGCGAGTGTGTGTGTGTGTGTGGGAGTGCAGCTTAATAAAAACATGTACAATTTTCCTGTCATTTTGATGTTGCTGCTTAATTCTGCCTTCTCTAGAGGAGCGTGGGAGATATCCAAGATAAAACACTTCCTTTGGAGAACTGGTGCTCACATTGACAAAAGAAATCATGCATGACAATGGAAGTGTCTCACGGCCGTGTCCTGATCTCTGACCCCAACCTCCTGAAAAGATCGTTCTTTAATCACTGATAATTACTATGAACCCAGTGGCCCTTCAGAGTCTGAGAACTATGTTTATAGCCTTAAGATGTGTTGATTTTATTTTTTAGTACAGAAAACAAGATTTGCAACCTTTCTTACACTGCAGTCATTTAACAAAAATTGAGGAATGTGCTGAGACTGTAGTCAGACAGCCGGCATGATTTATTGGGGATATAATAGAAAATCAAAAACCGTAATAGACCACCAGTTTAGTGAAGGACTTGCACCTCACTGTCTTTCTGTGTGCTTCATTGCAGAACCACAGGAACATGGACAAATTTGGGTTAACAGCCTTTACAGCGGAATTCAAGAAAGCATCCATTACAGTTGCATGAAACAATTTCTCGTCTCGTGTCAGACATCATGAGAGTCTTGTACGCACGCCACGTACAGTAGGAGCACCTGTCACGACCAGTCGAGCCCTGCTCCTGTCTGGTTGTCTGCGAGGGTGTCCGACCTAATGAACTGAAAGGTGACCGGCCTGACATATTTATATGATCACATTACGTCCGTGCGTCTGTGCTGGAAGCCTTGAGGGCCCCATCAGGCCGAGTCAGGCAGCCGTGGCTGGCTTTGGTTGCTATGGACACCAGGATGTGTGTGTGTGTGTGGGTGGTTGCGCGCACAGGACCCAGACATGCCCTACAGACCGGGCCCAGCCTGGTCTCCGGGGAGCAGACCAGACATGACCCCGGCGAGAGTCTCTTTTCATTTAGAGAGGAGACCTGACAGAGATGGACCAGCGCTCCACTTCTCTGCATGTCCCCCCATTTGGTTGTTAGTCGTAATAGAAAGCCAGGCAAACGCACCACACTGGTGCCCGGAGAATGTTTAGCATAGTCGCCGCGAGACAACCAGCTGTGGAAATGGGCCTGTCTGTGCTGAATGTATTTATTTATTTTTGCTTCATAAAGGTCTCGAGTCTTTTCAAGTGGTCCATTCTTGTTCTCCTCCTTTGGTGGCCGCATGCTGAGCTACCTGACAGGGGCCTGACATGATAATGAGGGAGCGTGTGTGCATGTGTGTGTTCAAAAGACGGAACGTGCTTAAGGTGAATAAATGCACACATGAAAGGTGCACAGCGGAGGCATTTTATCAGCCTTCAGACCGACGGAGGCAACAGAGTCACACTTTCTTTCTAAGGAAAGATAATAAACTAAACATCCTTTGTTGGAGAAGGAAAAAAAACATCAGGCCAAGACAAACATACAAATTAAACTTTTTTTTTTATTATTATTATTTATTTATAAGGAATCATCAGAAAATGTCTCTGTTTTGATAGTGAAGCATTCAGCAAACATCAGAATACTGATAACTTGGTTTTTCATGCTGATATGAATCCACGTAACTGCACAACAATAATGAAAAGAGCTAATTCCACAGCAGAAGTTAAGGGGCCGAATCTCTGCAGAGTTTGTCGCGACGCTTTTGCTAAACGTCGTCAGGGCTACACCACTGGAACTGCATCCGGTCATGGTGACTCATTAAATCATTGGTCACTGATACAGACCGGCGTTCGCTGCTCTGCGCTTTTCCAGATTCATCAGTGTGATGGTGTGAGATTAGAGGACCCCATGTGGGCAAAAAGTGGAAGTCACTCGCTTATATTTTGTCGATTGCAGAACAGAAAACACATAGATATCCAGTGCAAGTTCAGTTTGCATATGTGAAGAAAACCAGATGAAAATGTGCTTTTTTTAAAAAAAAAAAAAAAAATGAAATATTTAGACCGAGTCATTACACAGTGTCTCATTTAACATTAATAATATCTACAATATGCTCTTAGTAAATAAAGCCCTTCAGAGCAAAGAAAAATTTACAATGACAGAAATCAAATTAGATTCAATTTGAGCAAATGCATACACTTTGGCTGTATTTAAGTACAATGCATAGGGGACACTTGTTTATGCACTTTGGTCTTTAGCAGACGTAGATTGCCATCAGTTATTGACAAGTTGATTGTAACTGCCAACATTTGTAGATATAACACAACTGAAACTTAAAAAAAAAAGCAAACCAGAAAAAGAAACTATTTTTACACGCCTACAGAAAGCACAGTACAAACGCATGGCTTCACATTTACAGCTGCCGCCGTGTGTGAAAAGACGCTCCTAGGTTAAACAAATCAGGCGGACGCCTTGGAAAGTTTTTCTACTCTGCCAAGGACATATTTGATTTGGTATGGGATTGTGCTTCACGTATAAACTTAAACCCTTAAAGCGCAGCAACGGTAAACAGGCCGTACAAACACACATTCGGAAACCACCTCGTCTCCATCACGGGGCCATTTTTTTCACGGCCAGCGTGGACAGGAGCCACGTTTGGCTGCGACCAGAAACACGTCAGCTAAGACAGACTTGAAAGAATGAGAGACCATCCTTTGTAATGCCCTGTTGCACAGGCACTTCCTACTGTTTCAAAAGAAGGCCTGTGTGTATCTGTCAATAACATTTACACAAAAACTTTGTTGGAAATTAAAATCTGTTCTGAACTGCTCAGAACTTTTGTTACAAATATGTTTCTGAGGCCTTCTGGTTTTTGGTTTTGTTTTTTTGTTTTTTTGCCCCTTTGGATAAATTCCTCCTGCGATGCTGTGGTTAATTTCAAGTTGAACAACAACAACAAAAAAAAAAACACAAATTGTACATTTGATTCACACAAAAACTAAACCTAACCAAACAAAAAAAGCAAAGTCTGTAGGCATCTGCCTCCTCAAGCGAGTGATGCAGCGAAGAATCCTCCACTGCCCAGGAGAGACCAGCTCTGTGTGAGGAGACAAAGAGAGGCGTTCCTCTCTGGGACGATGGGGACGCGTCGACCCCCCCATCTGGTTTTGCTGGAAAATAGCTGTTGCACGGGAGGCGGTGGCGGGCTGAAAGCACGCGGCTATCTCTGCCAGCCGTCACTCATCTCTAACTGCCTGAGAGGCTGGCCTCCTTCCTCCGTGTCTTGTGGGTAGCCGGCTTTGGGGAACTCCTTCGTCCCATTGGCCGGGCGGGTTTCCGGAGGGGTATGGCGAGCCGAATCCGGGTTGCTCATTGGAGAATGTTGCCTGAGGTGGTGTAGAGGAGGGGAGGTAGGTGAGGACATGTGCTCCGGGGAGCTGCGCTCAGATTTGATGCTGAGGTTGAGGGAGGGCACGTGTGGAGAGCTCGAAGAGCAAGACTGAGAGGGAAAGGAGCACCCCCCGCTGGACATTCTGGGAGCAACAACAGGGAGGAAGAGAATTTTAACCACAGAGCACTCATCATTAGTTCAGTAAGTATACCTAACAGACACCAGAGAAAACGTGATTGCAATTTAATGTTGAAAGCATTTAAATAATTGCTGTGAATGGGACATTTAAAATCAACCTTCATCATTACAGATAAAAGTCGTATAATTCAGTAGAAATATCAGGATGTGTGATTCAGTTATTTTTATTTTATTTGCAATTAGTTTTATTTTAAAAAGTAAGAAAATTATTAACATGTTTAAGCTAATTATTTTGAAATTTAATTTAATTTAATTTAATTTAATTTAATTTAATTTAATTTAATTTAATTTAATGTAGGAATTAATCAACCTATTATTTTATGTACTTATATAAATTATTCAGTTTATTCTGCTATTTTATCAGATTTTTTTATTATTATGATCTGCTGTTTCGTGTCTGTTGAAGTGAAACGCTAAACGATGAAACATTTTGGAGAAATGGAGCACTGCGTGCAGTGCAAGATTGTAAACGATAAGTTACCATTTTGTTCACACAGTTGACACAGTACATGTACTATAACAAATAATATTCTTACCCCGCGCTTATATGAGGCCCATGAGGCTCCTGGCTCGGCTGTGCTGGTTGCCAGGGGTTCATTGCTCCTCGCTGTAAACTAACAGAGTGATAAAACCCAGGCTGGGTGTACTCTGTGAAAAGAAACAGACATAGATACCGGTAGATATAAAAATATGTGAAACAAAGATGCGTTTGAATAAAGAGAGATGACAAATTAACAAATTAGCTCAGCTTCACCTCAAGACTTGTCTAACATTTTGGGAAATGCCCTTTAAATGTTTTCTTGTTGAGAATTAAAAGAGAACACTGGGAACCCTCATGCGTATGAGCTAAATATAATAGCTATAATATAATATAGTCAGCAGCGGGTCAGATTAACTTCTTGTAAATATCGTAAACAAGAAGCAATCTGATACCTGATTGATTCTGTACAGTTTCATATATTCTTATTTTATTGTCGTCACTGTGCCAGAAAACCAGCAGAAACTTTAAGAGGTCACCGAGACCGGCCTAAATATAGTCCTATGCAAACCCCCAGTACCACCACAACTTGACATTTTAGCTCGACTTCATCTTTTTGTACAGATGTTAGGCGTATTTTGCTGCAGTTGAACAGCGCCAGGCTCGGCGGTTCCCCTTGCTTGACTTTTTGTACACTAAGATAAACTCGGTGTGGTCGCTTCACTTCTACATATGGACCTGAGCGTGCCATCGACTGCCTCGGCTAGCTTAGAAAGCCAGTGAGATTTTTGACACACGCTAAGTTTTTTCGATATATCTTAGCAGAAGAACAGAGAACAGGTGACGCGGGGCAGACGTACCGGAGGCTGCAGGCGAGGGAAGGCCGTAGCCTCCCAGGCTGTGACTCAACAGGCCTGCCTTCCCCATGGCGACCATGGAGCTGCCGCTGTGAAGGCCCTGGTACAACAAACCTCTCTGACGATGAGAAACAGAAACAGTCACATGGAAAATCTCAAGTTTGCGCCGTGATGCAGTAATGTCACTGTACACGCAGTACGTGGAACTTGTGAACATTACATTTTCGAGAGGTGTCAGTAAGTCACAGAAAACAAACGAAAAAACTGTGAAATGTTTCCAGAACAATATGAGAGAATGAATTCATGCTTGATCAAGTTGATAAAGGCACCACTACATACAGCGTGTGTTAAATTCACTGACACCTATTTGTGTTGATCACACTGGATAGTACAAGCTACTTACAGCAGGGTTGTGGTTAGCGCGTGTAGCGCCCATGCCCTGATTAGCAGCATCTGCCCGCAGGTTCTCACTGCCCAGGTTCAGAGGAGGAGGGCTCTTCATATCCAGAGCTCGGTTCAGGTTGCCATGGGAGAACACGGAGTAGCCGATGCCTAACCAGTGAAAGAAAGGAGCAGGAAGCGAAAAAGAGACCAAAGCTTGTTTTACTCACGGTGATAAATTCTTTACCTTCCTCTGTTTCTATTTACAAGTGCGTGAAAAAATGAACTTCTTCTTTTAGTTTGGCCTTTGAGTTAGTACCTGATCTTAGGAGGCAACATTTACGCTGTCCCCAACACCGGCAACCCTAACATTTTGACCTTAAACTAAAAATCAGTGCCAATATTTGCAATACTGCAAAATCTAAATGCTGCTTTTAGAAGCACTATTAAAGTGAACGATAAGTGTCTAATGACATCATCATCCAAATAGGCTGTAAAAGAGGCCGACGTGAGAGGCAGGTGTGATACATTCAGTATAGAAACCACAGAACTGGTTATAGCTGCTGTTACACTGGTGGAGGGCCAGTTTCACAAAATAGGCTGACTGCATGTGCGGATTAGTGTGCACACACACACACGCACACAAACATGCGCACACACACTTCCTGTGAGTTCACAGCCAGCTGCACAGATGGTTGACAGTAGACACATGAACTTTACACCAAGCATTTAGCGAGTTTGACGAGTGGTTCATGGATTTTCATGAGAAAAAAACAGTTTTGAGGCAGAATACTGTTCACTGCTTCAACATATGGTGATTAACATTGAACACAACTTTGGAAATTGATGCTTATGGATTGAAAATAATAAAAGTAAATAAGGTAAATGTTTTTTTTTTCTTGTTCGTGTTCACATTTTATTTGCCGGTGTCACTTAAACGCACCAAACTCACTGGACACACAGCAGACTCTCATTTCGTCTTGAAGAAAACCTGTGTGGTCACAAGACCGGTTCCAGCAGATATTTCACTTTGCAATTAAAACGACTGCGCTGTCGGGTTGTGCCCACCTGAGTGCGGAGACATGAAAGCAGTGTGTGTGTGGGGCGCAGCCGGGCTGGCAGAGCCGGGCCTGGAGCTCAGAGATTTAAAGGCTTGGGGCCTGTGGGAGGCCACGCTGGATCCAGAGGAGTTGGGGAAACCGTTCTCACAGCCTGCAGACACCAGAAACTGTGCCTCCGGAGAGAGCAGAGACTGAGCCTGAGGAAGGAAAAAAACGCGACACGACAGACGTATGTCAGCCGTTTCAGTTCATTAAAAATTATCAGAATAAGTACATTTCACATCTCTTCCTTCATAGTTTCAGCGTGTGTGTGTGTGTGTGTGTGTGTGTGTGTGTTCACTGATTGCATGTGAGCTGACGTGTGTGGGGACTGACATAGAAGCGCTGGCGAGCCACAGAGAGATCCATGCCCTCGCTGAGGGGATATTTGTCTGCGGCCACCTGCATGCTCTCCTCACTGTCGAGCTCCGTGCCATCGAGACCGAGGCCTTTTCTACGCAGCGTCTGATAGAGAACAGAAAGTGCACATGGAAAATTACCCACAATGGTAACATGACGGTTTACAACCACAAGAATGACATGCGAAGGTTTTTCACAGAGCACCACCCTTTGTCAAAGTTATTTTTGGCCCCTCTTCCCTCACTCATTTTGTAAGAAATTGCATTAAAGCGAATCTGAACCTTAACTCGGCATTAAGCTACTCCGCTATCATGTCAGATCAAGTATGCGTGGCGACGCACTTCACACTGCAGCCCATTTAATCGTCTCCTCCTCTGTACCTCCAGGATGTCCGTGTTGGTGCGACTCTCGTGGGGCTCGCTGTACTCCGTGTATTTCAGCAGCACCTTGTCCATATCCGTGCTGGCGTACTGGAACAGGCGGTTGGTGCTGTTGAAAATGATGAGGGCGATCTCGCAGTCACAGAGCACGCTCAGCTCGTAAGCCTTCTTCATGAGGCCGAACTTACGCTTGGTGAAGGTCACCTAACCCGGAAAGAATGACAGAGGTCGGACTTAAAACCATTTGCAGGTGATATTAAAATTATACATGTACATATTAAAAAATAATAATAAAAAAAAAATCTAGTCTAGTTGAAAAGCAAACTGGTGCTTCAATTCTAATAGAAACAGAACCCACAGATCTAAACTGACGGCTTGCGAAGACACTACGCCAAGGAAATCTACTCTATATCGCAAACGCACACCACAGTTTATCCTCAGACACTCGGTTCAGATAAGCGAAACCTCACTCGAAGATCAGATGCTGCTACTATCTTAACACAGTTTAATAAGTTTTTCGGGTTCTCTTCACTGATTACTTTGGTGTTTTGTCACACAAAATGACACCGGCGCTGTTTCATAGCCACCCATCTAAAACTTACATGTGTTTTGCATATTAATAAGCTATAAGAACCCGAACGTTGCTCTCTGACACTGACATTATCTCAGTCTGTGGTGTCAACTTTTTTTTTTAAATGTTGCGTTCCGTAAAATGACATCTGGATTATACTGTACATGTAATCTGTGATGTCAGATTTATGCCATCAGACTATATATATATATCAGACTGCAGGGGCCGGGGTCAGGTTATATCTTGGCATTTCTACTCTAAAACATTTAGCCGTTGTTTAAAATAGTCACTGATTAAAATAAAGTTATAAAAATAAATTTAAAAAAAATTATAATATACAGTGTAATGAAAACATGTCATGTAAGCCCACCTGTCTATTCCTCTGGTCAAGAATACGAGAAATCTGTATTTTCTTTCTTCCCATTTTTTCTTCTTCTGGACACCTGCAGGGAGGGAACGAAGCAAAATATGACATAGCAGAATAAAATAATATTTTCTGCACTCACTGCTGCTGGGAACGTCAATATGTGTGATCTAAAACGCTAATAACGCAGCCCTTTCTTCTCACAAAGCACATATATAGAAGAAACAAAAGCGAAGTTTCCAGCCGATGCAGCTCACGACAGAGTCTAAGCGTTTCGCAAGAACATGCATTTATATTCTGTAGTAACAACAGAGTAACTGTTTGATAATATTTCTGACGGGAGAATGTCATCGGTTTGAGTGACTTAAGTCCCATACTGTCGGTAGAAGGTTGTGGGGTTATTTTTACCGCCATGAGGCGATGTGGTCTATAGTTAGAGCGACTCATGCCGGGGCCAGCAGTCCACACTGAATGACACCCTCGCAGTCTGGGTTACCCCCGGGCTGGCAGCACAGTGCTCGGCTGAACCGCGAAGCCCCAAGAGACAGGGTTAAAAATACAGTCCGCGGCTCCTTTTAAAGGTTCAGCAGGCAATATCTGAAACCAGACAGTAGAGGGGAAAACGGTGTGTTTTTGAAAGATGGCCGACGCTGCGAGCCACCCACTCCTCTCTCATGCACAACCAGGTCAGAGAAAATAAAGCGGGGTTTGGAAGGGGCAGAAGGCGAAGACATGGATGGATTGAGGTTGGCTTGAGAATGTCCTCTTTCTGAAACTCACACCCTGCTGTTTTCTCCTGGCCTTGAAGAACCTGCCCCCCAGTGGGAGACAGCCATTAAGTCACCGCGCTGCAAAAGCGCGCAGCACTAAATCAAATGCATACGTGAACTGTTCGTGACTTATCTCCATTTTTACACTTGCTATCACTCAAATACATTAAGTGGCGGTCAGACTCTGTCTGACCTGGCTACTCCAAAGCCCAGAGGAGTTTTTACTGGTTTTCCCCCATAATTCTGTACATGTATTGGACTTCTCTATATTTAGTCGCCTGCCCCTCCTGGCGGTGCCTGAGCGGATATGGCGCCCGTGTTCCCACGACCCCTGAAGTGCCCGCTGTCCCTCAACGTAAGCTTGGCAGACAGGCATCTGGGGCATTTTGTGGAAGAATCCCCCTCTTTGTCCTCAAGATTACCTTATAAAGTCCTACGATATGTGCCCCGCTTAATAGTCTGAAAAGACACCTCAAAGGTCACAGCTGCAGATGAGCTCCTCATTGTCTCGACGGTAAAACAAAGCTTGCAGCAGACAAACAGGACCACAAAAACCAGAGTTGGTCTGTGTAACTTAACAACTCAGCTACCACAGAGAATTCACTCCAGGTCGAGCTGTTCTGTTTTTTTCTGCTTTTTTTATACCAGAAGTGAGACAATTCAACCTCATATCAAGGCATGTTAATGGTGAGAAGAGAGGGAAGTGGGACATATGCTCTAAACAGGGCAGAGAGATCTTTATCTCAAGGTTTTACAGAAAGTTCCTCTCCTTTCAGATATAACCAAATGACAACAACCAGCGCCACAGACAGCACTGTTGAAGACACATGACCAACTCGGTAAATATAGCTACACCTCCAGTCTAATGGCGTGAAGTTAGCTTGAGAACTCTATGTGGTTTGGTAGGTTTGTCGACGGCATGAAGGCCGAGGCGGGCAGGAAAAGCCTGGCTGTGCCTCACAGCTAATTCTGAATGTTTTCCCATGTGACAACTGCCATTTGAGGTTTGCGTATGAGCAGAATGGGCCATTAAATGCACCTAGGATGTTTTAAGTGCCTGGGCTGGCTCCTAAACGTGGCACGTGTGACAAAAATTGGACACATAGAGGAGACGGAAGTTGTTGATTTTTTTTTTTTGTGTGTGTGTGTGCAAGGCTGTAAACCGGTCCCAGAAGAAACAGATGAATGCAAAACAGAATCACTGTCTGTTCTGTAATGGTACAATAATCGCACACACACACACACACACATTGGCCCCTGGGTCTAGGTCTTCTATAGGGAAAGACAGCAATTTTGTCAGATGCTGTCCCAGTGGCGTGACAGTGGAAAACACTGAGTGCAGACACACGACAGGGCGCCAGTAGCCCTGCTCTCTGACATACCCTGGGCTCTTCTCGCTGATCACCAGGGAACTCGCTGAGACAACAATGCAATAGCTCCGCGCATCAACATACAAGATCATTTTAATTAGACTGATCACTTGCTCAGATTCTACTTGCTTCAGTCGTGTAGTGCACTAGATGTTTTCCGTGTCACAGTGAACTGCACGCATGAATGAGAAGGGGAAAGAAGTGGGGCATTGGTAGAGTATTCGGGGTTCTGCTTCAATGGGTTTCTTTCCATTAGTCATTCAGAGCATGGCGGCTTGAAAAAGATTTCACAAAACACAGTAAACACGTGCAAGCATATCAGCCAAGGAAGCTAATTCGTATCCACAGGTGCCTCTGCGTGCATGCTGACTATTAAATATGGACCGATGGACAACTAAAGCAAGTTAGTCCTTTAAAAATGACCAAAATGAAATAATAATAAAAACTGAAACATGCTTTTACACCATGGTCTTGTGTGCCATTTTGTTCTCGGCAATCAAAAGAAAATCTCTCGATGACATAACTAGACCATTGCTATGGTATACTGTAGTTTAAGTGCAGCCGCAGTCGTGTGCATGTCATGTTTCCTAGCGAGGCAGTTGTTTTCACTCTGCTGGTCATTTTAGTCACTACTGAAAGTACACAATCCAAGTCCAACCTGTTTTCACAAATCACCCAAATTCAATAAATTCTACAGTAATTGGAAATCTGGGACGTCACAGCCATGCCCATTCAAATCAAAACAGCAACATTTTTAACAGGAAGGCCTCAGGGTGACATTTTGCGTCTTGGTGAATCCCTCGCACTCGAATTAAAAGTAGCTCCACCATCTCAGGGGAGCACTCCAGAGTCGCTCTCTCTCTCTCTCTCTGTGTGTGTCATCTTCGAGGTCAGACGGTGCCAGAGGCCCACCAGGCCTTTGCAGAGAGCGATGGCGAGGAAATATTTGTCTAATTTTAACTGGAGATAATTGAATTGCCTGGATATTTTTATTTATCTTTTTTGATGGAGCCAGAGCAGCAGCGGTGCACACATGGCACGGGTTGAACATTTTATCTTTCCACGTGCAGAAAGAAAAAAAAAAGAAAAAAAGAAGGTATTCAGGACTTTATTGAGTTCAGTGGACACGGAGAGTCTTTGAAGACGAGCTGCACCTCTGTCACAAGTGATAGAGGGAAACAATGGCGGAAACTAAATTTTCGGCAAGGCCACAGTTACAGTCACAGTTAAACATCAGTTACATGAATTCACAGTTTGAACGGTACTAGGGACTTAAGTCTAGTATATATATATATATATATATATATATATATATATATATACAGTTTCACACTTTCATCCAACATGTCCTTCTCATATCTCAATGACAATGAGCCATTAAAATGCAGCTGGGAAATTACGCTATTAAAAGGTGTTAAACCGTTGAAAAAAGAATAAACGCGTAACACTCTGAGATGCTGTTTCGAGTCCAGCCATGCTGACTGGCACTGTCTATTTCCAAAGTGCGCGGATTAATTTTGTACTGCGTTTTTTTTTCTTCTTGGCGCTAAAAATAAAAACCGTTAAAAATACATGACTTTTTAAAAAAGGTTTGCTGATAATTAGTCCTGATAGATTGCTGACGTCAGTCCAAATCGTCGGTTTAAGAATAGCCAGTCTGTCCCCGAGTTGCCACGGACTCGCCGTCCAATATAGCCTCATCTATAGACTAGCTCTCAATAACACTGCAACAGGTACTTCACTTCACTCACAGCTGTATGTCGTGAAATATGCCGCACAGGAAACCCCAGGAAACTTTGCTCATTTGCCTTAAAAACCGAAATAGAGAAAACTAACACGTCTGCTTAATAACAAAAATAGAGCATCTGGTCTCACCTGTTCCTCGATCTCCTGTTTTCTCGCTGTGTGTGTGTGCGCCTCTGTGTTTACGTCTGAGTTTTGCGAACTTGGTCAGGACCGGCGAAGAAGGTAAAAGTTGCACAAAAAAAACGAAAGACAGATGTCAGGGTGAGGGGGTTCTCAGATAGAGAGAAAGAGAGAGAGAGAGCTCTGGTCTGGTGCTGATGCGCTGATGTTCACCTGATGCAGTAGCAGCGGGCGGCTCTGGAGCGCTGCTTTCCAACAGCTGGCTGCCGCGGCCCGCCTCCCTCTGGTCACCACACACCGCCTCCTGGGCCGAGCCTCCGCCTCCCGTGCGGTGCGCCTTCAAACGCGGTCTCTCAGCAAGTTTCGCAGCTACACTACCCACACGCTGTGCACTGCATCTCCGCAGCTGCCAGCGAGATCGATACCATCTATCAGTTAGTCGCCGTGAGACCCTTTTTTAAATTAGGCTGACTTTTGCGCGTTTCGCGACGCGACGAGCGGAGAGGGGTGGCAGTGGAAAAAAAAAAAAGCTGCTATGTGGTGTAACATTTGCATGTATTTTAATTCCAAGCCGGCACGTGCACTTGACTGTTGGCATGGAAAATACGGTTTCTCTGACCAGTAAAAATGTTTGTTTGTTGGTTTGTTTTAAAAGTTGAGCCGTTCATCACCAAAGGAGGACCATCTGAATTGTGTTCAGGTTCCAGCCTTTTATAAGCCCTGACCACGTGCAGTCAAAGATATTTATAGAGTAAAACGTATGTGTTTTCCAGTCTTCAAGTTGTAAAGTTTTTTGTTGGTGTCTCTTTAATTTAAAGCACTGTACTTGCGAGCCATCAGGACAGGTTTCAAGAGCTGTGAACCATTCAAAAGTGATTTCCCCTTTTTGACTGTCTGATCTGAATATCTGAGCCCAGAGGAGTTCAAACTATATATACTATATGACGCTGTACAGTAAAGAGAAGAGCAAAGCGTAGCGAAAAAGGCATGGAAATAGATTTGTGTTCTTTTGTTTGGAGATGATAATCAACTGGCCTGTCTCTGAGGAGGTGTTGATCCACCAGTCATGAACCCCTGCAGCAAACATCCATGATCTATGTTAGTCATATCTTTCTTTTTAAGGTGCACCATGATGAAAATTAAATTGTTTGTTCAGGATTCAAGAGAGCTGCACTAAATTAAAGATCTCAGAATGTGTATAAATGCAGGACTCACTGGTTCATTTGTGAAAATGAATGCAATCTAATAAAACAATTCTGCACTAAATTTTAATGAAGCAGCATTTGTTTCAAATAAGTGAGAGATGTAGATTCAACTGATACATTTTGGAAGTTGTGGTTCATAGCACTAGTGAACTGTATTGTGTTATAATGACACATGTTTGACAACCCTATTTTATTTTTTATCCTTATTTTATCAGAAACACTAGTGTTTAATTCATTCCACCACAAACTACATCCTCCAAAACGATCCTACAGGTGAATTATCACCTTTTCGACACTGTTTAACATAAATAGACCTCGATATGAAGCTAAGACTTTATGCCGCACTGTTATATTAGAATGCATTTGTTTTTCCTGGCATACCTAATGAACAGTTTAGTGAGTGCATGCATGCTATGTTTCACAGTTCCATTGTGAGAGAAAAACAGCCAGATTACAATTTTATGACCGAAGGTGATGTCGTTCCACCGGTTCTTCGAATCATGATTTAATCTTATTTTGCACTGATTTGAAACCTTTTTTTTTTATCATCTAAAAACTGCATATAAATTACGGGATTAGATCTCAGAATGCATAAATAAAATACATAATATAATAATAAATAAGATTATTTCCTAAAAGCGTTTATGACGTTGAATGCAACTTAATTAAAGTGAAGAGTGGTCTCATTTCTAAAAGCATGCAGAGCCTGTCTGAGAGGAAGCTCTAAGTTATTTTAGTTTTTCTGCATATCAATACCACAAGAAGCTTCATTGTGTATTTCCAGGCATTCACTCCACCGAGTCACAATTTAGCAGTTGACTGCATAGTAATCGAACATTATGAACGCTCTCTCTCTACATATCGTAGTTGAAAGATGAGATCATAGTAACACCTAAGTATGACACCTAACTGATTTGAAACTATTACTGTAACTTTAGCCACCTATGTGTATTTGATGTAATAATATGCCCTAAAAAGTTAGAATGAAATCCCTGTCAACAAAGCAAGCAGAGTTCAATCACTGATTCTCTGATAACTTAAAAAAAATGAATAAATAAAATACACCGATTAGCCACAACATTAAAACCACTGACAGGAGAAGTTATTCACTTCTCCGGATGATCGTCTTGTGACAGTTCAGTGCTACTAAACCTCTGGACCTGGCATTCATGTGGATGTTACTTAGACTAGACATGTACCACCCACCTAAACTGGACCAGGCACCCCCCCACCCCATAGCAATGATGGCAGCAGCCGTCCCCAGCAGGATGCAGCCTCACGCAGACGCACACAAAAACTGATTAGGAACAACTCAAAAAACAAAACAAAAAACAAACAAACAAACAAAAAAAAACACATGACCTGACCTCCAAATTCATTAGATCCCAAACTGATGAAATATCTGAGGCATGATCCAGGCCCCTCCCCTCAGCCCATAGGACCCGAAGACCCCCCCACCCCACTAACAACATTCTGTTGCCAGACACCAGAGGACACCCTCAGAAGACACATGTCCATTCTCTGATGAGTCACAAGTGTTTTATAAGAATAAGTGAGACCTACACAGTATTAGGAAGGTGGTAATGTTGTTGCTGATTGGTTTATATAATTTACTGTGACACTGAAAATATTATCAAAATGAATAATTTGTTTGTGTTATTACAATGAGCTACATATGCACTAATTGCTGCTTAGTCCAATCAGATGTTATAATTATGCTTCTCATCTAATCATCAGTATCACTGATGTAAACTAGGCACAGGAAACAAATAGAATGCAAGACACAAAAGAATAAAAAGTGAGATAGTAAAAACAGTCAGAGGCAAAATAAAAATGTGCACATGGAAATATGACCAGCTGTCCCTTTATAGATTTATTTAGAGGTTTAACTGAATCACTGCGTGAGCTGAATTGTTGACTATTTTTGCAATGTGACACAATGTACTCCTAAAAATAATATGCCGATTTATTTATTAGCACAGATCATCTGTGCAATGCTGAATAACAACAACTCTATTTCTCTCTCACAGTCACTGACACAGACACAGAGAGGTGTACACGCACAAACAAACACACACCTTTAGATCCCAAGAGGTATCTCAAACTGTGCATCTGATGCAATAGTTAGCAACATCCCTACAGGCAGCCACAGCCTTCACCTCCAGGATTCATGTGCGTGGGCCCCATTGAACTGTTGAAGAACAGCACAAATTCCCATCTGTAAATACAGCAAGCTAATCACCTGCAGCAAAAGGGAATTTATATCTCCGCAGGGCGTTTGTGCTCGTATTCTTTGTATGTTTTTTCTAAACTCCGCGAGGGCTTCGTGCGGAGACTGAAGGCGGAATCACAACCGCATTCAGACACACATTTTACCACCGACAAACTAATAAGGCAAGAGCCATGAAGTAGAAGCTGCAGAGACACAAAGGTGCCTTTGAGAACTTTCCGTATCAAGTCCATTTTTTTTTTTTTTCATTTTCCTGAAACTTCTCACTTCTGCTTTCGACAAGATCAGCCACGACCCTTTTAGAGCATGTGGTGAGGCTGTCGAATTCAGAAATAGCCTCCCTGGTCAGTGTACATGTGTGAGAGCAATTGTTCACATTGTGTACCTTAATAGCTACATTCTTATCTACATCTCAACAGAATAAGGGTTACACCTTTACCTCCCCACCAACCCCCCAACCTCTAACAGAACAACAAGGCCTCTGCAGCACAAGTCACGATCTCAAAGTATGTCAAGGTGCTTGTGGTCAAGGAGTGTGTACAAAGTGTGACTGTTTAATATTAATTTGAGCAGTTGATGGACTCGTAACTTAATTCAAAGCGTTATCGCGTGTGCAGATAAAAGTCAAGGTAGAGATGGGAGCTTTGGAAGAAGAAAAATGTGTTAGTAAGTTAATAGATCAAGAGAGCATCTGGACTGCGAAAAAAATAAATGTTTGCTTTAGTAGCTGCACTGCTGCAAATTACTATTCCACCTGGAATATTTTTATTTTGCACAGGAACTGTTTTAAACAATTTTGGACATGTTTTGTTTTTATTAATGTGATCCACTCCTATGTTAAAACAACATAAAATATAGAGGACTACTCTTAAGAAGAGCTACAGTAATCCTTTAATGCCTTTATAGAAGCCTGCCTGAAGTAGGCTAATCTAAAAGAAGACACGGGTCTTTTATCATGCCACACATGCGCTGTCTATAGTTTAAATGTCGTATTTTTAATATGTTAGAGGTTTTCATATAGTTCTGGGAACATGTTACATGCTTAAAACTATCAGTGCAACTATCATTAGCTAATAACGGGATGAAGCATTTGCTGAACGCGCTTTGTGTTTAATCACTGAGCTCTGCCTCTCCCACCGGCACGTCCAGGCATTGTTTCCGAGCATCCCAGAGAAAAAGTCCATTGTTGTTGGGAACTTTTTAATCTGGGGATTTAAAGTCCATCACATGCTCGGACGGAGCAGCGCGCCGCTCCGCCACAGCTAACATCCACACCGAGGAAGAAACCATTCATCCCGAAACCACAGTGAAATGCCAGGACTTTAGATCGCCGGGGGAGCTTATTTATTTATTTTAAACTGATAACCCCCACCGAGGGAAATTTGGGCAAAAAAAACATGACGCTCAAGTACAGCCAGCGGTCTCTGATTGTTCTGTCTTTACTGGGGATCTTGTCGGCCATCATGTCCGTCCTGTCGGTGATTTTGATTTTCCAGCTGCAGTCCCACCAGACTGCGGTGAAGGAGTCTCCCCCGTCCATCTCCGCGCTCCTGCCCGCTCACGTCTGGGCCGTCCTGCCGCCGGTGTCCACGGTGCTCTCCGCCCTGTCCCTCACCCTCAACATGAGCTCTGTGGTGGTGTGCCTCCTCCACAGCTACTTTTCCACCGAGGTCTGCAGAGGGGAGCAGGACACTGAGAGGTAACTGGCCTCTTCTGCCACCTGTTATAATTTTAACACCTGCAGATGCTCTGTCGGCCACTCGACGTCGATGAAAGAAAATAGTGGTGACGCACCTTTCACCGCATTAGTTAAAAAGTAACCTTAATACACCACAAAGTCACCAATTCTGTTAAAAGATGACAGATAAAAGATGATTTAAAATTTAAACTACTATAAAAAAAGTTTATTTTCTAGCTTTAATGTTATATTCTCCAGTAATAAATCCCAAACGTTCTCATTTTTAATACGGTGATATTTTTTCTGGTACAGCCTTACCTGTTCTGCTATTAGCTTAGCATGTACTTGGTAATGCTAGCAAATATTAGCCTTTAAAAGTACTTTAAATGGTACTAAACTCCACTTTTGTATTTTTGACTACTCTGCAATAGCTAGTTATAGACATAGTGGCTACTATTTAGCAAAAAATCTATACAATTTAAACTTACAAATCGTCTTAATATACCAGAAAAACAAGGTGTCTGTTAAAGGACCTTTAAAGATTTAAAATATAAAATACTTCATTCTCTAACATTATCTTATATTCTTCAGTAATAAACTCTAAGCTTACTAAACTTTATCACGGTAATACATTTTTCTGCTACAGTCTAACCTGAACATTAGCTTAGCATGTAGTTCCTAATGCTAACAAATGTTAGCCTTTAAAGGGACATTAACGGTGCTAAACTCCACTTTTCTGTTATTCTGCAATTGTTATGGATATAGTAGCTACTATTTATAAAAAAATAAATCTTACTTATATTACTTGTATTCTTTCAGTGCAATACATAAACAGGAAAGTAAAACCACCTTGACAATTTAAGGAAACTTTCATTTAATTTTGTTGGCAGGATGTCAACAGTGAATTGGCCAGCTCCAATTCAAATTCCTGTTGTACTGCTTTCCAATGTATTGTCTTTTCCTACATGGGTGTAAGAAAACTGCAAAAACAAACCTTCACCCCAAAATAGGGCCCCAAATAAAAAGCCTTGAATTTGATCAGTGCCTTTAAAGGAACATCTTAAGTAAGTGTTACAAGGCCCTGTCCTACATTCTGTGTGGGTTCCGTTTTCTTCTAGTGACACATTCAGTGAATAACACTGCTGCTATAAACGGAAAAAAAACATTTAATCTGTTGACCATGTCCTCGTGCCCCCACAATCTTCTTTAATTGTTCCTCTGCAAACCACAGCCTTTTGCTGAATATTGAATTTAACTCGTAGGTTTTGATAAAGGAGACAGTTTGAGAAGCATGAAAGAGTCTTCCTTATGTGTCAGAGTGCAAAGGCGCTGCAGTGTTGTTGGTCTACCCCCACCCCTCGACTCCCCCATCGAAACAATGGCCTTCCTCTCATTATGCATCCAGCACACAGCCTCTAGCTGGCCCTTTCCCACGTCGGCTATACAAACCCAGCAGCATACCCCAGGACCTCCCCGCTGAAAGACGGGACGTTTCAAGAAAATGTGAATAATAATGAGTGTCACAAAATATCTTTAGCGTTTAATCATACCCAAGAATTAATGTTATATAAAAAAAAAAACATCTGGAGGAAAACAAATGATGGTTTAACTGCAAGTAAAAAAAGAATGAAAAGAAACTTAAGACAAATATACAACTGTCTTCATTTATGTGCTCATGAAAAGTGGCAGTGATGTTCAAGGACATCTCAGGCATGATATTAATAATATGAGGTTTCTTCCAACAGAGCAGACTGGTTTCTGTTGGACAGCAGAGCTGTACGACATGTGGCTATTGGACTTTTCTGCCTGGGGGTTTCCGTCTACTTGGCAGGTAAGGCTAACAAAAAAAAAAAAAAAAGGCAACATCACTTTTTAAGAGTCTGAATTATGTGTGTATATATATGCTGCCTGATCAGACATTCTACTTAGTTTTTAGATATTAACTTTAAACAACAAACTCATAACAGCTAGAAAACCATGCTAAAAAACATTGGCATTGCAGTGGATTTTCAACAGCAGAGGCAAAACAACACTGCAGCTCTCTCTCTCTGATCCGTCCAGCGAGTCCACGAGAACAATGCATTCTTTGAGCAGCCATGACTTAAGTGTTTTTAATGCTGAACCTGGCAGAGCTGCTGTGCGCTGTTCCACTGAGTGGCTTATACTAGTGATGGGGGGGTCATTGGAGGCGGTCACTCTATTGTGATGAGGAGGTGTCGCCCTTATGACCCCTCTTCAGCCGCAATCAATAGGTAGCAGAGCGAGAGACTGTAGAGGCCAGCCGCCAACTCGGGAAGTCGCGTCACATCCCAGAGCTGTGCTTTTCTCCCCCCTCCTTCACCATCCCGGAGTCTACGGTCCTTTTCCTGCAGACAAACACACCACAGCTGTTATTTGGCCATAAATAAACATTGTCTACTTGTTGCTGAGAAAAGTGTTTCTGTGTCAATAAAACCTCTATTTTTCTGTCTTTTTCTTCTCTTTGTTTGCAGCTATGTCCATCTTCATGCTCCTAATATTTGAGATAGAAACAGGTATTGCCAGCGCTTGCGTGCTCGCCTCTGGGATTCTGATCCTGCTGTTGGCTGTGATACACTCTCTGGTCAAAGCGTCGCACAAGTCCAAGCACTACCGCGGAGACAACTTTGACACCCTCTATCAGAACGACCACAGGAGCAGCAGCGCGCCAGTCTCTCGGCCCTGCGAGCTCAAGATCGGTGTGGACAAACCGCGGATTCATCGCAGCCAGTCTCACGTCCAGCATCCAATCACCTACCCTCTATGCAGCAACCCGAGACAGCGTGAACAGTATCAGCAGCAGCAGCACTCCCCAACTGGAGGTTTGCCAGGCCAGTCCAGTGATAAAGACGGTTACAGCAGTGGTGGCAGCTGTCCTCGAATGCACAGGACCCTGTCTACTGAATCTGGTTTACTGCAGGCTCAGGTTAAACCCTGGAATGGGGTCAACAACGAGATGAGGAGCGTCCTCGCGCGCAAGTCAGGGATTTCTGCGAAAGACTCCACTCTCGTGTGATATGAATCAACCCCGAGCTTCTGGTTGAAGACCGATGACATTAAAATACTGGATCTGGATGACAGCAAATTAAATCTCAGTGCAGATGTTTTCCACTCAACACTATCCATCGTTTATCCTGACTGATGCAACAACACCGGGCTGAGACTGAAAAACATACCCAAGTTTTCACTTTATCAACTTCAGATTTTTAAGTATTTTTTAAGTGGTGGAAAATACATTGTATAATTTGTAGTGTTTTGTATGAATGAATGTGGTTTAAATCTCACTGTAGAAACCAGTGCCACCTAAGTACCAAACTGGCAAATTATAGCTTTCATTACAATAATGGAAATACTTAATCTGCTGTATATAGTGGCTTTCTTTGCCAAATATGTGTGCACAGTGTGCAGCTGTATTTTGTTATGTGTTGTTCACATAAACCTTAAATAGCTCTATTCTGGAAAATATAATTCAGTTGAAGATTTTCAGTGTTTGAAACATTTATATTGGATATTAAAACGCTGTTCACAAAGGCCTGTCATCCTAAAAACTCATTTAAATGCACATTTCTCTCATGTGAAATGATTCTGATCATGTCTGAAGGAACTACTAACCTTGGACATCTCTGTCTAGAGATCATGAGGAAGTGGGTGGGGGGTGTGGAGCAGAGACAGGGGGGCTGGGAGAGGGAGTCACATCGTGTAAGCTGCATGCAGGTGACAGTGGAAAACAGAAAACATGAAGCTCCCATTAACTACAAAAGAAAAAGGCCTGAAGTTTCATTTTGCAGTTACTGGGAGAGTAAAATGACATAAAATGAAAGGAAAACTAAAACACAAGTTACTACTAAATTAACTATAAATTGAGGATTACATTGAACAGACAGAAACAATGGAGGTATGATAAGGTGCCAAGAAAGAACGTGCATGTGTGTGTGTGTGTATATATATATTTATATATAAAAACACACAAAAAGTAATTGAAAATATGAAAGCACAAGGACTGTGGAGTGGATCTTTGATCACTTCTGTGGCCAAAAAGAAATATATTTTAATTCTTTCTCTTTTAAAGTATTAGCAATACTCATGTCAATGACTATATTCGATTTCACGAGATAAATTTGTATAAGAGCCTCCTAATTATGCTGTCCCTCCTACAGGTCACTGAAAATATAGATATTGCATCAAGGATATCGCAAAATGCTGATTACATACCTTAAATAAACTTGACAGATAAAATAACTTTGTAGAAATTGTATTTGGTAAAAAATATGCATTATTAGTTTCACAGTTGACAATTGAGGGGGCAAAGACCTTCAGAGAACAATGGTCCTTTTTGATGAATTGACACTTAATTCCATTAATGTGAATGTTTAAGAAACTAAAACAAAAGAACATGAACTGCGGCTGATGTATGTGTGATCTGCGACATTGTCATACTTCCCACCGCTACCCTTCGACCAACTCAGTCAGCGTATTCACTGCTGCCTCCTACCTGCGTCCTTGAGAGGTACTAATCTGCTCCTTCATGCTGATGGCTTGACGGAGGAGGCCGTCAATGTTTTTGAAATACAAGCTGCTGTTCGTCATGCTCTTCACCGCACTGCAAAAAGACCAGCAGATCAATGCTTGTTAAAAAGCGCGTCAGCAGGCAGGCAGATGAAGGACTTTCAGTATGAATCATCTCACCTGCATGCATACTCCACAGTATAAATAGCACCTTGACTTTGTTCCTCCCAGCTCTGCATATCAGTCTGTGCAAGAAAATGTATTTATTTATTCACTGTATCACACACTTAAGCAGATGTTGTCTGGTGGTGTTATCCTACGAATAAAATAAGAAGCAGGTCAACAGCTTAAGTGGTGTGGTTAACCTTGTTCACACTTAAAATCAAATGACCACTATTTTAGGAAAACGTGTACAGTAAACGTATGACGTGATTGTTTCCCTTTTGGAAAAAGGCATTCTCTTTGTATGAGAGTGGGGTAAACATCTGGTGACAAGATGAGTCTCCCGGCGGGACCAAAACAACAAGGTGTTTAAAGACGTGGCTGAAAAGATGGACAAAGTCGGATTGATGTTGGAAAAGTGGGTCTGTTATAGTCATCTTCTTTGGTTGAATACATTCATTGTGTGTTTCTTGTAATAGGTTGTCGGAGTTGCACCAAGTGGGTCGTATTTTGAAGTGGATTTATTTTAATTGTCTAATATGTGTTCCATTAAAGGTCTTAATCTCCAGCGATTAGACGCCTGATAATAACCTTGTGTTGCACCAGTTCAGGCAGCGACCTTCTGACGTGCTCCTGCAGTCTGTAGAGAGCCACGGACGGCTCGTTAGCCAGGACGTACATACTCTCCGTGAATTTGTCACTCACTGCAGATTCGAGAAATAGAGAGAGATATACATGCATATTAGACAATAACGGACGGAAACACCCAGCCGCTCACACATTAACACACCCATTTGCCAATCAACAGTGGCTGGGTAGGTTGAGGCTGAGCTAACAGCTACCTTAGCTGCAGCGCTGCGAGCTAACATGAGGTAGGTCGTACGCTAAAATATTGTGCTAACATTTACCTCGTCTAACTTTGAGTTGCATCTCTTGGTCCTCCATAATGTAGGCTGTTTCAGTTGTCACAAATTAAATACACAACACAGCTGTATGAGAATAAGTCACCTGATTCCTATTACTTCCGTATTATTGTTGTCGTGTGTCACACATTAATGTTCCGGACGGAAATGTCGGCTGCGAAACACACAGGGTTCTTCCTTCAAAGAATGTCCACCGTTGTAAGGGAACGTTTCACGGACTGATTTACATGTGTTTTTATTTCTTTTGTTAAAATAACCGCTCCATTAACCAGCTAACCCCCTCATCAATGAATAATGGTCCCTCGGCACACTTCGAAGCCCGGCAAGATCCAATGTGTGATCTGAAATTATTTACTTTCAGTTTTCCCATAAGGAAGTTAGCGAAATTTACACCGAGAGCCTGGATGTGGTGAGTGGATAATTTGCTCAAACGTGTTTTTTCTTAAACTTTCCCTTCTGTGTTATTTACTTGTTCACATCCTATTTTGATGCAGTGATGGAGGCCAGAGGTGAGGATGAGGTTGCAGACGGCCAACATATGCAGCCAAGCGACGCTAATACATGTCCTTCCGATTCAAGTGTTGAGAGGTCCAATGGTACTGTTCCATATGTGGTCACTTTCTTTACATGTTATTGGTTTCCGTGTGATCAGATTTTTACGACATCATTTTGATTTGTTTAACACTCAACATCGTCCATGCACTGAAACGACTGTTTTTCATCTGATTGGGTTGTTTGCAGAGAATTTGGAGGTGGATGCAGATGATTTGTTCATGCACGCCACCACTCTGACCAACAAGCAGCGTGGGAATGAGGTTACAGTACGACCCGCAACATTAGACTGTAAGAACTGGCTCAGATGCTCTATAGTTAAGACTAACATGTTTATTGTATAGTGGTAATTATTTTTGTTTTAACCTCCACAGCTCTTTCTATACATCAACTGGCAGCTCAAGGCGAGGTTTCACAGGTGGCTGCACACCTGAGTAAAGGTGAGATATTAAGAGGTATAATGGTAATATAATGTGTTTTTTTTTGTTTTTTTTTTGCTCATTAATCATTTTTCCGTATCAAAAACATATTCTTGTCTAATTCCGCGGTACTGTGACAGGGAAATTTCCCATCCATGGGTTAAATAAACAACTTACAAAAATTGTGAGCCTCAGGAATAAGAAAAAAGTACCAACAGTCAGAGTATGGACATTGAGAAGACTAGGACGACAGTCAGAGAGGAAGAAAAATAAACATGGAGTCAGGCAAAATGCAGGATCTTGATACGAGTCATGATGTGTAATACTTATATCCTCCAACCCATGCACTGTGTACGTATTTTATTCCAGAGCCAAACCCAACATCACATAACAGTATGTATTTTTAAAAAGAGTTTGTGTAAATTCATAACGCTGGACTCTGACCTGGTTTACCCTGCAGACAGCTCACTGCTCAGCAGACAGGATGAACGAGGCTTTACGCCTCTCATGTGGGCAGCAGCGTTTGGAGAGAAAGCAATGGTGGACTTTCTCTTGGAAAAGGTAAACAAATGAGACATTACTCAGCATTATGACAACATGCACCGCCTTACTGATGTCCATGGAATTTATATTCCAGGGCGCGGACCCCAAAACTGTTGCCAGGGAGAGAGAGAGCGCCCTGACACTGGCCAGCTCTGGTGGTTATGTGGACATTGTTGAGTCTCTACTCGGACACGGAGTGGATATTGACACTTACGACTGGGTACAGTTACACCTCGTCATCATGAATCTATTAATACAATGCAACTACAGTGTGATTTTTGTGTTGTTTTTAATGCCACTTTTATTCTCAGAACGGTGGAACACCGCTTCTTTACGCTGTACGAGGGAACCACGTCAAATGTGTTGAGGCACTTCTAGGTACAATTCATTTCTCTAAGTCACCATAAATTGAAGCACATAGTTTGAGTTTCTTATTCATTCCCATCGCTGTGATCTCTTTCAGCCAAAGGAGCCGATATGACCATCGAGTCTGACTCTGGGTACAGTCCAATGGCCTTAGCTGTTGCCCTCGGACACAAAAAAAGTATGTATTAGGCTACGATCTCTTCACTCACGTGTGCATTCTCCTTCTGTAAGAGGCTACTGTAAAAACAGTTTTTGTGAAATGAATATGTCTTTTGTTTCGTAGTTCAGAAAGTGTTGGAGGACCATATCCTGAAACTCTACAAGCCACCAACACGACACTAGGACAGTCTGATGTTACTGATGCTGAGATGATGAAGACGCCTCTCACGACTGAAAGTTATTTCAACAGAACATTGGTAGAGACATTGACACAGTACACTGCATTTGTCAGTTCATAACTGGTTTATTCCATTTGTGTGCATCACTCTGTATGCAATATGTTGTACAAATAAGGATTAGAATGTGACACTTGTGCAGCAGAACTATTTTGTTTGGCAGTAAACAGGTTTTAATAAAGATGTATTTTTATACTGGAATGGGGGTTTAACTTGAAGGCACAACATAACATATAGAAAGCTGATAACAAAGGCTCTGATATGATCACAGCGAATCCATCACATCTGCTATTGTAACTCGCATACAAAGCGTTCCTATGTCCGGGTAAGAAAGAGCAACGCTGCCATAACATTCATACCAAAAAAGGCCACATTCACATCAGTTCCTGAGGTGGCAGTGTAGATGACATGTTTCCCAAGTGCCACCACACCATCCTGCATCCTGTATGTACTTCACTCAAGGGTCATTTCCTCTCTCATGAGAGGATTGAAAAAAGGGTCATGAGGCTTTTTCCCCCAAGAGATCCAAGGAATAAACAATAATTCTCCCAAAAAAGTCAGCACTATTCTCAAACATTATTTTTACTTTGTCCACTGCAGGGGCCTCCTGTATGGGAAAGCTGTGGGTGTGGAGTTAAGAACAAGATAAGCATGTCTGGGGTTCAGGAAAATATTGTCAGATACTTATTAGGAGCCATCAAGAACAGCAACAAGAGGAACACTGTGCCTTGATTGACAGGTACAGTTTGAGCGGCTGTCATATCCCTAGCAGGCTCACTATGATGTATTACAACAGTATTGCATTTAGTTTCATATTGAGGATGGTATGAAAAGATTCAGCGTTTATTAGTTACAGCAGCAGTGAAATTAGTGCCTAAGAACTAAATTAAATAGGTAAAGAATAAAAACGATTTAAGAAAAAGATTAAAAGAAATAAAAGTTACTGTGCAGCAGAACGCTGTGTAGTAACATATTTACCTAACATGTGTTAGTTCTATTCAGCTAGAATATTTGCATTAATGCAGCTAAATCAAGACTTTACAGTTGCTGTTAAATAATTGTGTGCTGCAGAAAATAAGGTTTATTATTTCCAAAAATCACTCCTCGACTACAGCACCATTTGTTCGTGCAAAATTTTCAGAACGAGAATAAAGGATATCTGAAGAGAGTTGTTGTCCTCTGGGTAAAAGTGGCTGAGCACTGTGAAGTCTCCATCTTTAGGGCAACCTGCAGACAGCACAAGTGGAAAATCATTTACAATATACATTTCCGCAAGGGGGCACTCGAAAATGAGGAGGTAGTGAGTGAAATGAAGAAACTTTGCTATAACCTCCCAGTTTTACCTTCTAGCCTGCATGTCTTTGCTGAGAAGCCCCCTTGGAACTGGACCTTTAACTCCGATACTCTGACAGACGTAGGGAACTCCAAGGACAGCCACTGACATTCACCCTGTCAAACATATGACGCTAATGATGACTCACTGTGATGCATACAGTTTACATTCAAGTAAGTATGAGAATCCTTATCTTTATTCTAGTCAACATAAGAATTATAGGAACAATTACCTGACTCTTTATACATACATTATGGTGGTTAATTGTTAATGAAAACTCTCTAATTTTGATTCTGAAACATAACTATCAAAACTGTGAATAAAATACCTTTCTCTTGTGGTGACATTCATTCAAGATTTTTCCCCCAAGTCCCAATTTGATCACTGTATCACATCTTGTTATACAGAATAGTAAAGTTTCAGTATATTGATTTCTTGTGCAGCCACTCAAGTTTATTTACACTTGCCAGTTCAACAGGTACACTAGTGAAAATGGATGGATTGTAATAATAATGAAACAGTCCTGCACTAAATCTTCATGGTTATTGTATGTGTTTGAAATAACAGAGAGCTGTTGATTCGAGTACTATGGAGCATATTGTATGTTGTACTGACACATTTCTGTAGTTTCATAACATGTTAGTCAGTGGATTAAGCTAAATAACAGAATCACTTTAATGCAGTTAATACAGTTTAACAGCACCACAGCCACATCCTCCAAAATTATTATACAGTTTAATTACCTGTTTTCTTTTGTTGTTTTAGCATAAATTAAACACCGACGCTGTCATGAAGGGACATTTAATTCTCCTGTTTTGGAAAGTGACTGTATACCACACACACTGTGTCCCAGACTATGTACTGTACGCTGTAATTATGGAATCGGGGCGTTGCTATATTTTACCTGGTCTGAGTTCCAACATGTCTCTTCATTGCAGTCAAACATGTACTTCTTTCCATACTGCTTCACGTCCCTGTTGAGCACTGAGCTCACTCTAGAGATGGTGACATAAAATCCCCAGATGTTAGTTTACAGTTCTTCCCCTATCTTACAAGAGGCTGAATTAAGGCAGAACATTTACGAATCGTAGACTAATGAGGAAATGTGGAAATATAACAGCGTAACCTCCAAGATATGTCATTAATTTAACGTGACACTGTTCTTTACCTGCTCAGTGTTTCGCTACAAATCAACGAAGATGCCATGTCTAAATTTAAAAATTGCAATTTGCCGTCAAGTGTTGCGGCCACGCGGTGTTGTTTTTACGACACTGGCGTTCATCCTCGGCAGTGTTATTTTCCTTCCTGCCTCTAGATGGAAGTCGCGCTCCGCCAAAGTATACAGTGGAGGCGTTGTCACTTTCTACAGCAGCAGGTAAAGTCTGTTCATCTTCATCCGACCTTCCGAAGGCTCATTATTAATAATTTAGAGGAAAAAAAAAAACATTAAACTCAATCCGACTCGTTCTGCTGCTCTCCACGTTTGTTGTGTTGTTTGTCCATGCAAGCCTCGCTGTTGTCTGTCCACGTGAGACTAAAAGGTCAGAGATGAGAATCGACCAGGAAGGTTGGACCACAGCCAGTAAGGTGGGATCGATCTAACCGATTGAAACCATCAAATGAAACACACAACGGAGAAAGAAGTTACGTATGTTGCTGTCGATCCATCCTCAGCAGGTTGGATACTCCCATAAAAGGGCCGATATCAGGTGCTTTTATTAGCAAACATATCCCCATCTCCGTTTTATGACCTGAGAACCAATAACACGGGGAAAGAAGCGTGTGCATGTGTGGTCTTGTTGTTATTAATTTGATTATTCGTGGAATACTGATGTTGGGTCATTTTGTTCCTCGCAAATTTTTGAAGGTCACATGTTGCGACTTAAAACGTGGTTTTAGATCGTGGTTAGGATGGCCACGGGTTAGGCCTTTATTTGAGGTGGTTCAGGCTATGGCAAGGGGCTAGGGAATGCCTTATATCAACAGAAGGCTCTCACAAAGCTATGAAGAGCGGTTTGTGTGTGCTCATTGCAGATGGAGAACTCCTGCTGAGGTTTTGTCACGGTGCCCCCTCACTGCAGATAATCAATAGGTCTGAAATACAAAACCTGATGAAACCCAGCCTCCATGGAAATTGTGCAGGGGGCTGGGGAGAGTGACTGTATTAAGGTTAGGACATCCCCCCCATAAACCCCTCATCCTTTACCTTTCCCACAATCAGCATCACGCTCGCTCGCACTTCGCTGCTTTGTGAGCCTTGCATTTACGACTCTAGTTTGCACTTCAGCTTCTGATCCTATTTGAGATTGAGTATAAATTGTGATTTAAAGCGTCAGTTATATTTTACCATCCCATATATTATGTCTGTGACATATATCCTGTTCACCAAAAGTGCTGCCTCGACAATTAATTTGCCAGGTGCTCATATATTTTGATGTCAAAACAAACTTTCTGGCCTGGAGCCATTGTGTTTGCCCACCTCACATGGCCGACTGATGAGCTGGCTCAAAGACCCCCAGGATGGCGCCCACGCGGGCCGCTCATAACGCCAAGGTGGGCTGCGAGCGGGCCAGTCGTCCTAAGAGCCCACATGAGCTCGGCCCGTGTCCTTTACGGGAACAGACTGTGGGGTTGCCAGGCAACCAGCGGGGACTCCGCGAAGTCGGTCTGCTCAGTGCACAACTCGCATAAAACCACAACTTGTCCGTTTTAAGACTCCTGATACTGCATGGACTAAACGAACGGGAAAATTGCTTTGTGGGCTTAAGAGGTACTGGTAGGCGCACCTTTAAACATCATCGCCACAGAACCAAGCTGCCTCTTCAATCCTTTATCCTCATCCAACTGTCAGCATAAAAACGAAGTGAACATTTGCTAAAATGTTAAGCCGTTCCCTCCGGAGTGTGTGTGGGCTGCTGCTGCAGCAAACTTTTCTTCTCGTTGTATTAACTATTTTGGTAACTTCTTTCTAAAAATATTCTGTGATTAGTTTTGTTGTGGAAATGAGTCTATTGTGAGCATCTGCCTTCTAACCTCTTTTGGTCATTTATTTAATTATTTTTTCTCGTTTCTGTTGAATCATTTCTGGCCTTTGTTGGTCGCTGTGCTTGTTAGGGGATTATCTTCACCTCTTGTCAGTGATACGGCTTAAATCCTCGCGTTCCCTCCCTCAGCCATCTTTGTTGCTCTCTCGCCGCAGCGGTTGCTGTTGCTCTCTGAGCTTTTGTCACCTCTGTTTCTGGGTTATGTCCCACGAGGCAGGATTAGTGGTTAGCAAGCTAACTTTGGGCTTAGCCCTGGCTGGCTTTGTGGTCTCGCTGCAGTGCCTCACTTTTCACTCCGTGTATCACCATGGTAACTTACGTAACCTGCAACGCTATCAGATTCAAGTATGTAAAAGTCTGAATCCTCACCAATCACTGCTGTTGGTGATTGCTCACTTAAAAGTAATGATTTGCTGGCGTGATTAATGTCTTCCCACCTGTAGCTGTCCCCTTTCATAGCTGGTGCACACCAGGCTGTTCCTTTGTTCTTTCCAAAACCTCAGTGTGACCATTAAATATGGTTTCAGTGAAAAGTGCACCCACTGTGCCTGGGTGACAAAGCAGACTTATGTTTTTTTTTTTTTTCTAACTGACTGACATGAAAAACAGTCGAGCAACACGGTCTGCAGTTTATTTGCTGCAGTCCTCTAGGTTTGGCAACGGAATCGGGATCACTCTCAGATAAACTGCTCATTTTTATTCATCACAATAGTTGTTTTTGTTAAAAAAAAAAAAAAAGGAGCATCAGTGTCAAAGAAATCAATTTCATTGCTGTATTTCCCTTGTTTGCAGTTTCAGTCCAATTTCTCGTTCACTGCTGTATTTGGAAAATAAGATTTTCTTTTATTATGCCTCTGTGGCAGCAGGAATTCACTGTGTTGCATTTGGTTTGTTGGGTCCGTATGAATGTACGTCTTTCTTACAAGTGCAATCGATATCCCTGGAACGGCTTCAGGGAATTTCTTCAGGTTTGGTGCCAATGTTTACTTGGACTAAAGGATCAACTGAGTAGAATTCTGCGTTTTAAGCTCAAAGGTCAGTGTGACTGAAAACATGTTGTGACCCTTAAGTCAAATTAAATTTACAATAAATGTCCACTTGGACCCAAAGACGAATTTATTCTATCTTGGGTCAGTATTTAAGCAGCGGCTGGAGGGAATTTTGTCAAGAAACATCAACATGGACTCACATATTTATTTAAATCTTCACCTCATGCACAAATCTGAACAGACAGGGAAGTAAACTGGAACTTTACTGGTTGATGGAGGCTGGTAACCACAAGGCAGGAATCCTAGTTGATCACAGTTTCCTGAAGAAAATCCCATCTGTCTCCTGCTTGCTGTCACTGCTGAAAAATGGCAGAAGATTTGACTCGATGATGAAGGATTTGTTTGAACAAACGTAAATTATGAATAAAGTTGTTGGGTATCAGAAGTCACAGTTCAGTGTCACCTGAAACGGCTCGGTGGGTAGGCTGACTGCACTGAGGCAAATAAGCCGACGCTTCACAAGGTAAAACAGTCACTATAGCCTGTTCCAGACTTTATGAGCTGTGGGCACTTGGGCAGATTGTCTTAATGAGTCGGGTGATTAATGCTTGTGCCGGTGTCAGCCGAGGGACACAGCGTCGGGGCTGGGGCAGCGCTGCAGTGCTCTGCGCGCTCCTCTTTCGGACCAGATGACAAACTGACTCCTTGACTTTCCGCCCGGAAAGTTCAGACACTCAAGAGGAGATGGGGATTTCAGTTTTTGCAAAAATAGTAGCCAGACTAGTTGTGTACATTGAGGCTAAATAAATCTGGAACTTCCAGAGAATCCATTTGTCTTTCTTTGGGATAAATCAGTAGCTGGAGATAGCTGTAGTTAACGATTAAAGAAGCTCAGCTGCCTAAAGCCATAGATGGCATCTTTTGTAAACCGAGCAGAGTGTGTCGGAAATTAGAATGACACGATACCGCTTAGCGCTCATAAATCATTGAGTTTAGGAGGACAACATTTGGCATTCTTTGGGGTCCAACTAATTTTAATAAAGCGGGAAATGGGCAGAAACGTGAGGCACATCTGTCGACTGCTGCAGCAATTAACAGGATCTTGAGTCACAGTTCCGTTTCCTGGCAGAGCCCCTCGCTCATCACCACGTGGAAATTTTCTGCTCCAGTTTGAGCGAGGTTCTCTAATTAAGTCATTAAAAAGCAGAGCATTCGCACAATATGCTCTGCTGCCTTCATTACAAAGCACAATCACGAGTGATTTATTCACGCACAGTGAGGGGAGACGTCAGATCCCATTCACCGTCTGTATACGTGTTTGTGGGAGCGCTCCGTGAGCCCCTGTCTCTCCTCTGTCTTTTGTGTGTGTTCGCTTGCCAGTTTATTAGGCACATCGTTAAAAATAAAAATAAAAAATCATTTCACAGTCTTGCACTAAATGTTAGCCTCACTGAGGTTAACATTTGTTTCGGTTGTTGACTGTTTCCATTTTGGAGGCTGCGGTTCGTACAACTATCAAATTATGTTGAACCCACATATTTTTTTTATTTAGTTTTTTAATGGCACCACAAGCTGTATCCTCCAAAACCCTCCTTTCCGTTGCTGTTTCAACATAAGCAGCGGGACTGTTACATTAACATACATTCGTTTTCACTGGTGTACCCAACGAATTAGCAAGTCAGAGAATATTCTTCAAGCTTTAAATTACTGAGAGAGGACGCGTGATGGAGCATAATGGAATCTGTGCGTCCAAGAGGATGGACTACTCGCTTTTAGGGAGAATACACAGATCAGCCACAACATTAAAACGGGAGACTTTTGAACCTGGCATTTGTGTGGATGTCACTTAGACATGTAGCACCCACCTAGACCAGACCAGGCACCCGCACTCCCTGATGGCAAAACAGTTTAGGAACAACTAAAAAAAAAAAAAAAAAAAAAAAAATGACAAACAGCTTGAGGTGTTGACCTGGCCTGACCATATACAGATCACGAATTTCAGACGTTCATCCAAATAATTCAGAGGTTGTTTACTAATGCAATTTACAGCAGCACAACGTTAGCGCTGCCTTGAGACAGTAGGCTGTAATGCAGGTGTATGTCAGCTGGAATGTATATCTGAGCGCAGTGCTGCTTTTGTTCCCCCCCAGGCCTACCAACTCTGCTTATTGATGTGATGGCCAGGATTTATGAAGTGTGCCTTTTCTCCCGCTTCACGCATCACCGCCCAGGATCCCTGCGTGCTCGTGATGCGGTCGGAGGCCCAAAGGGCATTCCTGTCACCGCCACAACCTGGCCTGTGATGCCCGAGGAAGGAAGCGGGCCTGCAGTAACAACCGGCGCACGGGCAGGCCTCGTAGGGTACCACAGTGTGAAGGGAAGCCGAGGCGTATCATTTCATGGTGAGGTTGTGGGGATTTGTCCCGGGGAATAGCAGGGGATGTAACGGTTCAGGGAACCTAACTCAGGAACAGGACAATGGGAGAGGAATTGGCCGCCTTGAAAAAGCCGTTGTGTTTTTTTTTTTTAGAAAGAGTTCAAAATTACACACCAAGCTTCACAGCGATGACACTGAGACTGTAACAATAGCGCTGGTTTTATTTTCTTTGAAGTGGCTGTTTTCACCTCTCTTCAGCTTTAGTTGTCTAGACAAGGAGGGGAACTAATCCTCGCGCTCTGTATTCCAGCGGCTGAATGCGAGACCCAACCTCCCATCCTCTTAATCTCTTTGTCTCGCTTTACTCACAGCAACACACCTTGTGAACATGAGCGGCCGGGCATCAGAGCGCCACTTCACAGACCCTCCTCCTCCTCCCCCTCCCTCCTCCTCTCTCAAGGTAAGAAGAGGCGAGTGGCGCACAGAGATCACTGTGCACCATTAGTCAGTCGTTGTTTTGGAGGTTGACACGTGTCAGCGGTATTTGATTTCCTAAATACTTGCTGTGAGGCGAAGCAGGAAACTTGTAAGCGCATATCTTAGCTTTATAAAGCTTTAGCTTTATTTACCTGTTACATCTGACGCCGTTACCAAATTTACCAGCATGGGAGGCTGAATCAGTTCCTGTTCAGAATGTAAAACAATTTCTTAGCAACAGCCCGGCGCACATTTGTGCAATTATTCAATTTCCGCATGAACATTTTTTACTGAAAACATTACCGCCGATGATAGAACAGAAGGTGAAGATGAGCTCACAGGAAGGAAAAGGCTACGAATGATTAAAAAGAGAGGAACTGAGTCAAAGTCACAACATCACAATAAAAAGGTGAATGCTGTTTTCAGCTGCTGAAAACCCTAGCTGCAGTACATATACAGCAGTAGCTCACTTCATGACAGGGACAGTCGGCACTGGTTTGCTGGAGTTGTTATACTGTCACAATCCAAAACTAATATTGTACAATCATTCAAGTGAAGATTATTACACCCACCGTCAACAAACTCAGATGCTCTAGGTTCAGTTGTATGTTAGAAAAAAGAGAACATTTGCCACTGGGAACAAACAAATGAATGTTGTTGAGTCAAAGACCCACACGCCGTTGTGCCCGCTGATGTTCTGCAGCTGTTGTAGTTCATCACATGTAAGCTGAAAGGAACTGATCACGCTGTAATTGTCTCAGTGGTTTCAGATGCTGTGCTTACATGAACACTGGTATTCCTCCAATAACCAGAATAGTAGCGAGTGTCTCGTGTAAAGCGCCTCAGCCAGAACAGACTGGTCCGTTTGGCAGGAGTTCTCATTCAGATTCAGAGGAGCGAAGTCAACTTTTGATAATGCGTTCTAGTGCTTAATAACCATGTAAACTCCTGGAGTAGACACATAATTTCTGCACACATCTCCACGAGCTGATATGAGCTAAGTTTCCCGGGGCTCTAAAGATTGTGATATAGTGATAATGTGCGAATGTGTAAAAACACGTCGAGCCAATCTTCCTTTTATGAATGAAATCTTGTGAATGAAGTTGGAGAAAAACCTCTACTGTTATCATATTTGTGGCAGATTCGATCCTCCAGTTCTGATAGATGTCGTTTAAACACTTTGTATCTAACTGATTATTTTAATGATTATTTGTTCCGCGTTGACCCCTCATGGGAAATTATTTTCCCGCATCCATTCGTTCACACAGTAGTCTGAGCACTCGGAGCAGTCAGCTGCTGCCTCTTTTGTGAAGCGCCTGGGGAGCGATTTGTGGGTTCATGTACCTCAGCCGTGGACATAGATGGAGATGACCTTCGATCACAAGGCTGCTTCCCTTGCCGCTGCTCCACAGCTCCACGAGAAAAGGTGCACGTTTCTGCCTGGTTTCGAATGTTTTGTGCGTTTGACGAACGTTACAACCGGTATGACACCATGCCAGCTTAGCATCCATGAACAGTTTGAATCTCTCATCACAATGATTTCAGTGGAAACATAGGAATGGTTTTTCACTTGACTATTTTTTTTTTTTTCTGGCAGTTGCTTGTAATACTTCATTTCTGTTAAGCTAACACTAAACAAATACCTAATGTTTTGTCCAGGTCCTAATCCAGATTTAAATCGTCTTTTAAATCTGGCGTTTCACTTGATTGCTGAATAGATTTAGCGAATCATGTGTTTATCGTACATGTCCTTTATTGTGAGGGGCAATCTCATCTCATCTCATCTCCTACTAACTAAATAATAGTGCCAGAGACACATGAGGGAATGATGGTTACACAAAAAGACTTAACCGGAGAGAAAATGATCCCGCCCTTCCCACAGAGTGAAGTCAGGTGCTTGAGCTGGAAAAACACTCAGGCAGCTGTGCTTGAGCACCTAAACATTCGGAGCCGACCCAGTTCAAACCCCACAAATTGTTTCTGCAACAATTAAAGTGGATAGCACCTTCATTTAGGAGCTGTCATTCTCATTACGGCTTGTTGTGTTTCCCTGAGTGTGACAGATAGCAACAGAAAAGACCCGCTGGGTCCTGTGGGAGGCGCGGGTGGGCGGAGCGGCTTGTAGGTGCTTATTCAGTCGAGAGGGTAAGTGTTTCGGGCGACAGATGTGCGGTTGCGTCGCCGAGCGTGTCAAGAAAGTTGTCATGCTACAGAGCAGAGCAGAGCAGTCGGGGGATACATATGTGCAGATGTGTGCTGGTTGATGGGGTTGGATGAATCATTTGATTGCGCCACGCAGTCTGTGCATCGGCGTGTGTGTGTGTTGAGATGTTGTCAGACGGGCTTCCTCTTTAATCTGTGCAGACAGTGCATGAAGGTGGAAGGACCCACGACTGATGGTTCGCCCCCCAGTCTGAAAGATGAAGAAATAATAGAGGAGGAGGATGGGTGTATGTGGCTGGGGTTGAGAGCACAGGGACTGGCGGCAGGAGTCTCGGGGATCAGGGGTTCTCGGTCCGTCGCCGAGGCAACAGCATCATTGTCTGGGTCGATTCACTCAATCCCCACCTGTCCGCCCGCTCCGTCTGGTCAAAAGCAATTGAATGGCTGCCTGAATGGATTCCAAAGTCAGCCGTAAGAGCCTGGTCCATTTTCATTTCAATGCATTTCAACTGCATTTCAAACAGTTTCACTTTCAATTCTCCCTCCATTGTGGGCCCCAACATAATGCGGTCCTCTCCTCTGGTCCCGGCCTCCTCCCCCAAGTACACCCAGCGCACAGGGTATGAACTCAACAGACAGGTGCCATGCTGCTCAGAATGACAATTTGCCTTTTGGAAATCAGCCTCTGGCTCCATTGTGTTTCCTGAAATTGAGTTAGCCCATCAGCAGGCACTCAACAGCTCCCTCCTGTCCTCCCCTCCCAGCTCTCCCTCCCTCCCTCCCTCCCTCCCTCCCTCTATCCCTCCCTCCCTCTTTCTCTCTCGATTTCTGTCAGGCCCTTTAATGTTAAAGCTAGTGGGGCTTTCATTGGAATGTATTCACAACAATAGAAACATACTTTAAATTGGAAAAGAGCGCTGTATTATGCAACTGCTGGGGAGATGTCCGTCATAAAGGCCGTAATAAAAAAAAAGGGCCGGTCCACGTGCAAGTGAGCAGGCAGCAGGTATTCATATCATGCGCTCAAATGGTTTCAGTGCAGCCTCGACGATTAATTTTAGACGACTCCAAACACACAGAGAGGGCTGAAAAAATCCAACCTTGCTTCTACAATAAAAAAAGAAATGATTCTACTTTTAAATAAGAAAGTCCCAACACTGCTGTGCCACTATAAAACAATATTACAAAGCCTCATGAAGCGACTACCTTTCTCCCGTATCTCCAGTACGGCCGACTAGCAGCAACCCCGGCATTATTTACGTTCAGGTTAGGCGGTGTTCTGTGAAGTCCTGGCTGGCCAACAGAGACACTGTCCCCAGTCCAGGCTAATTAACTACTGCATCCAAAAGCAAATGAGTTATCCGTCAGGAGAAGCGGGTGAGAGATTCATCCATCTCGAGTCTTCCTGACGAACATATGGTCAGACCTTTTAATTACACTGTATTGCACAAGTAGCACAACTGACCTCATTACGGCTGCAGTGAGGCTTAGTTTTTGCAATAATGGCATGAAGGCAACAATAAGAATCCAGAGGACTAATCCTGTCTGTTAATTGAATGACTGTGTACAGCTATCAGAAGTGAAATTATTTGCAACCTCTCATAGCTTTTCTAATCAGGCGTGGTGGTATCTAGGAAAGCACTTGCTCCTCGCCAGTGACGGATAGGCACACAACACAGTGTTCTTAGAGCTAATAGATGTCACAGTAAAGCCTTTTTATCTGTATTTGTTACGACGGCTCAGTTTGTTGAACTGAATTTTGCTATTCTCACCCCACGCCAGGGAGAACAGAGAGTTTATTCTTCTGTTTAATCTTTGATCGCATACCTCATTTACACAGTATTCAGTTACAAAAGGTGAAAGCAGGAGAAAACTATTCTCGGGGGAATGGAGATACAGGGGTTGTTACTGTCAGCTTTACAGTCGCCTTACTTCATCTCCTTAGTCAGATCATCATTCTTTATCAATGGATTAGTTGTACCCTCTGCTGGTGGTGCCATTATCTCTATACAATATTCATGTACATTATATACATACACTGCGCAGCCATAACATTATGACCACTGGCAGGTGAAGTAAATAACATTGGACAGTTTGTTCTGCTTTTGGACCTGTTATTCATGTGGATGTCATTTAAACAAGTACCACCCACCTAGATTAGACCAGGCACCCCACCCCATAGTAATGACACTCCTTAATAGCAGCAGCCATCCCCAGCAGGATGCAAATACAGAAAACAGTTTAGGAACTGGTCTCCAAATTCACTAGATGCCAAACTAATCAAGTATCTGTGGGATGATCCACAGAGGTTCCTCCCCTCAGCCCGTAGGACCCAAACTTCCCCACTTGCAGGACACCACAGGACACCCTCAGAAGATCCATGTCCATTCTCTGATGAGTCACAACTGTTCTGGAGGTTTAATGGAGACCTACATTATATTAGGAAGGTGGTGTTAATGTTGTGGCTGATGGGTATATTCCCATGGTTGCATTTATTAGTATTGTCATATAAATGTACGTTAAAAATGTAGTTCTAGTTGCTGTTGTCTTATGTATGCTCACATTAAATATTACATTAATATTTTTATTATTACTAATATACTATTAAAAATTTAATTAAAAAAATGTTGGAATTTCATTGTTAATATTCACAATATAAGTTAATTCAAGTAACACAGCTTATTCTGTGGTTGCCTCACTTAGTAGAAAATAGAAAAAATCCGGTACTGAGAAGAAGACTCCCAGTTTGTGTGATCCAGCTGATGCTGAACAGTGACTAGCAGTGTGTCTCAGGTGGAGGTGCACAGTATTATCCGAGATGGAAGCTATTTTATATCAGGACGTTTGTATTCTCGGTGACTCAGAGCTGTCAAAAACCTTTCCACATACAAAATACAAAATATTCAGAGAATGATGATGGTCGGAAGTTCGGGGTTGTGTTGTGAAAACACAATTGACACAGTGTGATTCTGTGGAAAAAATGGCCTTGATTAGGTCTTTCCTTTGTTATAAAACTGCTGATGTCTTAACTGTTCAACAGAAGGCTCTTCCCCTTCTCAGCGGGGGCAGCTATGGCTCAGTAGGTAGAGCAGATTGTCCACAAAACGGAGGATTAGTGGTTCGATCGGCTGCATGTTGGAGTGTCCTCGAGCAAGGCACGGCGCCCCCGGTAGCTCCCAGCCAGGCAGTGGTGCATGAGTGTGCGACCGTACAAGAGATTCGAAAAAGCGCCGTATGAATACAAGACTATTTATCATTCATGATCATCTCCTATTCATAGACAGTATTTACTCTCTTTTGTCTCTCACTGGTGCAGTCAGACTCAATTCTTATGGTAACACACCAGTGGGATTTCATTATGTGGCGTGTTTCAGCAAATACTACTTCTTCCCCTGTCCGTCATTGCATATATCCCGAAGTCCGTACCAACTTCTCCTCACAAAATGTTGTGGGTCGAGGAAGTTCGGTCTGGCTTCTAGACTATGCAGCTACAGCAATTACTTGCATTACAGATTCAGCATAAGGAAATTTGCATTACACCTTAGGTAGCATAATAGTAGGTGGTGCGGTGGTAAACAATAGGTTCTCATGAATAATGCAAATATTATGTAAATAACTTCCAGGGCAATTTGGGCTGAAAGGAAAGATGGATTTTGAGACATCAAGAAAAGACTTTGGTGGAATATGGCCACAGACATGTTTAAAATACACAGTGTTAATGAAAAAGTGTAAAAGTTCATAGTACTAGATCTTTGATCGTCTTTGAGAGAACGTCAGTCATCTGAAACCATCCAGTCACCTTTACCGTATTTACTGCTCCTGCGTTTCTCTTTGAGTGTGTTTCCACTTTCCAGATGCAGCTGGAAGAGGATTTATAAGTGCTGACAACTGAAAGGCTGTCATCTAGAATAAGCCCTGAGAGAGCGATTAATTACTCGTCTCCTACTTTCAACATGGTGCGTGCTTGTTACTTGTTTTACTCACCGAGGTACTGTCAAGAGTATTTTCACTGTCTCTTCAAGAAAAAACTTGCATTTTGGATGTGTGCTCTGTGAGTTCATATTACTAAAACAATTGAGGGATATATTTTACCATCGTAACTCATCAGCGTCAAAGTGTTTTATTTATTTATTTATTTTTAGGGGAAGTTTGGTTTTTATTGGAGATTTGATTGTGAAATATTCACAAGAAATAGAGTATGAGAAAGGGGCGCATGCACCAGGATTCAAAACCTTATGTGTCTCATTGTTAACACATTCACATATGTACAGTGTGTTCTTTCATGTATAGTAGTTACAGTTAGATGTTGTGAGTGTTCTCCTTGGGGGCAGCTCAAAATGGAAAATAAAAAAAATAAAAAAAACTGTCAATGCAAACTCCGTCTACACCGCTCTCCTGCCATCAAACATGTTATCGTCCCAGACAGAATTATCCCATATGAGCCCCTTCGGGGGCTTTTTCAAACCTGGATAATTGTATTTTTCTGGTTTGTTTACATTTCAGATTTTTCTTGCAGCATGCAGGTGGTGCAATCTAAACGCAGTTACTAGTGAATTGAATGGGAATGTTCTTCACCGAAGTAATACATCAATGTCAAGCAAGACTGAGATCTGCTGGTGGAATATGATTTTCTCTCTATCTGTAGAAATAACTTCCCAACTCCATAACGTGAAAATAAACTGCTATATTTGCCAGCCACGGGCCACTTACCAGATGGCGCACGTGGATGGTGGCTAAATTAATAATAATAAAAAAAGAAATAACTCAGCGTACCTACAGGAAGTAGTGAGGAATACACTTGATCCACAGAAAGACGACATCACAGATGGATCTGACACTTCACGACCCTCTGCTCGTGAATGAGATTATAAAGAGAAATCTGGTTTTCAGTTTCATCTCTGGGGCGACTGAGAGTCATGCTGTAGATCAGAGAGAAACAGCTTTATGAATGTGTTATTGAGACCAGCTCGCCCTCACTGGCTGCAACAAGGAGTGAGGTCTTAAGTGCACCAAAATGATGCAAAATGACAACCACCTAACTGCAGACATTTTATTATGTTGCTGTTTAATGAACGCTAAGATCAGATAATTGAAGCTCGGGGCAAAGTAATGGGCTTTTTTTCTTTTCTTTTTTGTGTGCACTTCTTGGCTCATATCCTGTATCTATTGTCCACATCGCCTCGTCCACAGGCCATTAATTCTGTACAACCTGTAAAAAATCTTGCAAGAGCCAGTGACCTGAATGGAGCTCGCCTAACAGAGACAGTACAAATCACGGTTAACAACAGCAGTATCCATCCCAGTGTGTACATCTTTGTGTCGTTGTGTACGACTTGATTTTAAATACCACCTGTCTGTATATAATTATTTGTGTGTGTGTGGTAATAGTGAACGCCTTGAAGGTACATTACGACCAAGAACAGCTCTCTATCTTCACTATTGGATTACACTGAAAACAGCATTTGTTTTATGGCAGGTCACTGAGTTTTTGACGCAGAAGCAGTGTTGACGGGCAGGTTGCCTGGCTTTTGATGGGTTCTCTGTTTTTTTTTTTTTTTTTTTTTTAAATTATGTAGGGCTTTTTTGAGACAGTATGAAAAGAAGCTGACAGAGGAGAGAGAAATGGGGGATGACACTCAAAAATATCCTTGGCCAAATGTGAACTCTGTTAGCTCTGATTCGGAGTATATTATTAAGGATAATATCTGTTTGACCCACCTCAGTTTAACCTTTGTTAAATTTTTGTTGCATTTTTGTTTTTCTCTTGGAAGTTCTGTCTAAAGATGTCCAGAGTTGTCTGATCAATTGCCACTTATTGTGGTGAACTGGGCTGCAACTACCAATTACTTTCATTGAGCAATTTCTTGATTATGCTACAGTACCAATTTCATGGTTCAAGGGTCACGGGTCCAACCACCTGAGTAGAAACCAAATGCACAATGTTGCCAAAAGTATTTGCTCAACCATCCAAATAATCTAATTCAGGCGTTTCAATCTCGCCCATAGCCACAGTTGTATAAAATCAAGCATCTAGGCAGGCAGACTTCTTCTACAAACATTTGTGAAAGAATGGGTCGCTTTCAGGAGCTCATTGAATTCCAGCTTGGTACTGTGACATGATGCCATCTGTGCAACAAGTCCAGTCATGAAATTTCCTCATTACTAAAAATTCCACAGTCAACTGTCAGTGGTATTGTAACAAAATCAAATTGATTGGGAACGACAGCAACTCAGCCACATAAAATGTCAGAGAGGGTTCAGTGGATGTTGAGGCACATAGTGCACAGAGGTCGGCAACTTTCTTCAGAGTTAATGGCTCCAGACCTCCAAACTTTATGTGGCCTTCAGATTAGCTCAAGAACAGTCCATGGAGAGCTTCATGAAACGGGTTTCCATGGCTACATCCAAGCCATACATCACCAAGTGCAATGCAAAGCGTCAGTGGTGTAAAGTATGCCACCACTGGACTCCAGAGCAGTGGAGACATTCTCTGGACGGATGAATTACACTTCTCCTTCTGTCAATTTGATGGACCAATCTGGGTTCGGCAGCTGCTAGGAGAACGGTACAGTACTGGGAAGTTAGACGGAGTGGGTATAATGTTTTTCAGGAGCTGGGCTTGGCCCCTTATTTCCAATGAAAGAAACTCTGAATGCTTCAGCAAACCAAGAGATTTTGGACAATTCCATGATCCCAACTTTGTGGGAACAGTTTGAGGATTAACCCCTTCCTGTTCCAATATGACTGTACACCAATGCACAAAGCAAGGTCCATAAAGTGAAAGGACGAGGGAGTTTGGTGAGGAAGAACTTGACTAGTCTGCACAGAGTCCTGACCTCAACCTGACAGAACACCTTTGGGATGAATTAGAGTGAAGACAGTGAGTGAGGCCTTCTCGTCCAACATCAGTGTCTGACCTCACAAATGCGCTGCTAGAAGAACGGTCAAAAATTGCCATAAACACACTCCTAAACCTTGCGGAAAGCCTTCCCAGAACAGTTGAAGAGTTATAGCTGCAAAGGGTGGTCTGATATTATATTGAACCCTATGGATTAAGAATGGGATGTCACTTAAGTTCATATGCGTGTAAAGGCAAGTGAACGAATACTTTTGACATTATAGTGTATGTCAACCCTGCAATCATATAAACACAGAGACAAGAAAACATATAGAGTGGTGATGTTTGCGCCAGAGATTATTTGACCATTTGGCTTGATAAAAGACGTATTATGATGTTTGATTATGATAATTGTTGGCTGTTTGTTGAATCTGTGGATTGCCTGATGGATATGAATATTTTCAGCACAAGTCCAGAAGGCTCAGCTGATTAATCCTCGTGTTTTTCACAAAAGCAGTCTTTCATACAGCCATACTTTGTCATCCCAGTCACATTGTTTTTGTTATTGATTCCTCAGTTACGAGGTACGCCGAGTTGCAGGACTATTTCTATAGCAGCAGGGGTTAAAGAGCATGCTACAGCAAATTCTACGCTTTTCTTCGTTGCTCATTCTCTATTTCCCTCTTTTTTTTTGTTCTCTTCCTCGCAGTAAATATCCTCATTCACAAGGCACAGCTGAGTTGTGGTGGGAAAAATAATAGATTCTTGGATGTATTGCAAATGTGTCTTGAACCGTTCAGCACACACAAAACTTCTTATTTGGAGTTTGAAATAGCCTTTTATGAATAAAACATTTCTTAGTGAAGAGATTCACAGGACATGAGAAAAATATTTGAATTTGTTTGATAGTTGTGTCATGAGAAGTAAAGTAGATGTAGTTATCATACTGCATAACTGACAAAGCTAGTGTGTCTAGGAAGTGAATATTAATATATTATCAAGAAGGAGGCTCAGATTGTTTAAAGTCATACACATCGATTCACCAGATTTATTCTTGTTTATACAAACTGACACCTGTGCTGCCACAATATACATATATTAAAATCCATTATTTGAGAGACACTCAATAATAATTGAATGAACCTCTGAATATATGTGTTTTTCTGTTCTTTGTCTAGCTCTGCGACCATTTGTCCAGGCCCATAGAGCAGATGGGAGTAGCCAGTCGAGTGTCCAGTTCTCTGTTTGATCTTCTAACAATGAGTAAAGTTATGCCAAAAGTGGCAGCCAATTCATTTGAATAAGAAAAACTATCAAATTTAGTGTGCAAATTATCGCCGGGTTTCAAAAACCACAGACATAAAGAATGCAGGCAATCTAACACTACTTGTTGTTACCTGTAAGGCAGCAAACGCGATTCAAGCCAAGGTTTTAGGCATCTCTTTTACTCAGAAATATAACAATGCGAACCTTGAAGAGGCAGCGACATGGAGGCAGTGGAAGGGAAGACAAACAAAAAACGACAGTTTGCTGTGGCTCAAAGTGTTACCTAATCTGG